>NC_135809.1:45796737-46031737 GCF_964213995.1 Mustelus asterias | reverse complement strand
TGTTCATAGACCAATTAACCTATTAATTATAATAATTATGATCTTTTTTAATAAACAATTTTGAGTACTGCTGAAAAAAGACACATGCTGTAGTAACTTTTCATCTTGCACTCATCAGGACAGAGTCACAAGAATACCAAAGAAAACAACACATTTATACTGAATGTGAAAATTGTGCTGATTGATTGGGAAGTGGTTGTGATTGGTTGAGGCGTTGCCATGGAGAATGCATCAGGGAACAGTTAGCCTGCCTGCTGTCTTTGGCAGGAATTGATTAATTGATTCACTTAGCAGCTTTTGAGTATCGTAACTGAAGGTTGATAATGTAAATTTACTTTCAATCCAATTTAGTGGCGAAAGACACTTCCGTGAGTCAAATATGGGCAACTTGGATTCCTAAAATTAAACAGGATGGTGGACTTCATCTGATTCCAACACAGGTTATGGATTTGTCTGGTTTCTTGCCCTATGTTTTTCAGGATACTGAACTTGGTGTTCTTATTAGGCAGGTGATCATCTCTCAGTTACAATGCACAACATGAGGTTATATAGCCTACAGTGCCAGAGTTCTGGCAAATCTCAAACTGGAGATGATCCTGAAACTAGAAAGGACAGAACTGAGTTGGTTTCTGTGAAGAAAGGGGTAAAATGCCTTCTGGTACTGCCAAAGGAGGCAGGTTCAGGTGCTGGTGCGTCCTAAAGCACTGAAAAGTGGCATTGGGTCAAGAACACAACATAGAATCATAGAATCATAGAATCCCTACAGTATAGAAGGAGGCCATTCGGCCCAATGAGTCTGTACTGATCACAATCCCATCCAGGCCCTATTCCTGTAACCCCACACATTTACCTTGCTAATCCTCCTGACATTGGGGTCAATTTAGCATGGCCAATCCATCTAACCCGCACATCTTTGGACTGTGGGAGGAAACCGGAGCACCCGGAGGAAACCCACGTGGGAGAATGTGCAAACTCCACACAGACAGTGAATTGAATTCCACAGGCTGGAATTGAACCTGGGTCCCTGGTGCTGTGCGGGAGCAGTGCTAACCACTGTGCCATCCCATGAACTAATGCATTTCTGGGTTTAACCTGGGCAGATTTACAGGTGAACAGGGAAATCCCAAGGAGCTGTTGGTAAGTAATTAAAATATTCAAGGAGGTAATTGACTGAATTTAACCCAGTATTTTGCCTTTGACAGCCAGCAGACTGGTTTCGCAATTTGTGTGGCGATCACCAGGAAAGCGTGATGAAAGCACAGCAGAGATTGCTTCTTCAGTGAAGCAACAGTGAACCTGAGCAGCTGCTGCCATGCCAAGGTGTGAGGCTGCTACTCACAGTACTTCTTCTCAGAGGGTGCTCTTTATACCTATCAGGTGCTTTCCAACTTCTTGGAAGTCAGTTTGCCTATCTTGGACTTTACTCAACTTGATCCGCACTTCCCTGCTATCAGTCTTCTTCACCGCAGAGGAGTAGCTTAGACCTCTGAAGAAGAACAAGACAAGCAGTGTCGGTAACACCAATTGCAGGAGCAATACCAGCAGCAGTAGCAGTTGCCTTCTCCTCAGCCATGTGCCATTCCATAGGATAGAGAGAATGGACACAGATACCCAACTCAAGGTGAGATTCCCACCAGACGGTCTACAGGCAGTGAGTCAACTCTCTTGACATGTAGGGGCACCAGTGTTCCAGAAGGCTCAGGCTTTCATAATGTCACTGCTGCCATCTGAGTCCTCCTGGATAAAGACCCCTTGCCTGGGGGACAAGGTGGGCACACTTTGCCAGTGCCTGACTAAGTGACTATGACTATCCCCCATCCTCCTGTTCTCTGCCTCTCCTGGACTTCTGTGCTCGCTCTGTGATTGCGACAGAGTGGTAATGTTACTGGACTAGTAATCCAGAGGCCCAGGCTAATGCTCTGGGGACACGGGTTCAAATCCCACCATGGCAGCTGGTGGAAGTTAAATTCAGTCAATAAATCTGGAATGTAAACCAGTCTCGGGAATGGTGACCCTGAAACAAATAATTGATTGTCAGAAAAACCCATTTGGTTCTCTAATATCTTCTAAAAAAGAAAATCTTCCATTCCTTACCTGATCTGGCCTACCTGTGACTCCAGGCCCAAAGCTATGTGGTTGACTCTCAACTGCCCTCAGGAATGGCATGGCAAGCCATTCAGTTTAAGGGTGATTAGGGGTGGGCAACAGATTCTGGCCTTGCCAGCAATGCCCACATCCCACAAAAAAAAAATAAAAAGGAGAGAAAGCAGAGGGTTGTGAATATAAGGAATGGATTATGTGCCGAGGAGGACAGGGCAATATTTGTGTATGTTGACTGTGAGGCACAGGTGTGAGATGGCACAAAGATGCTGGGGATTGTTGAGTGCTCAGATTGGGATAGAGAGAGAGGAATGAGTGGAGCTGCATGGTGTGTTAGTCTGAGGAACTTCATGCAGCTGAATGCTGGGACGCTCATGAATGGATCCTTCTGAGATCCATAAACATTTTGGGGCACTGTTTTCAGGTCTGAAGGGCCTCACTCTTGCTGCTCATATCCTGATGGCAGGCAGATGGGAATATGATGGGGTGCCTTGCCTCTCACCAGCCACATCTGCAAAACATCCATGGAGGGGAGACCTCGGGTAACCTCTTAACAGTGAGCCAATTGAGATCCAAGTAAAAACTGTCAGCCTTTAGACTGGGTTGAGGTTGAGCTTCCCATTGAAAGTTTCCACCTAAGATATTCCCTACCATGTTTTCCTCTCCACTACCCTGTCAATCCCAGTGCCTCCACCCCCTTGCCAGGGCCTGTTAGCTTGGTCCTGGTGAGAAACTGGACCTATTTGAAAGCCTGGGCTACATCGGCAAATTCTCATCAAGGCTACATTCAGTGTCAGCATTCGCCACCACTCTCAGTGGCGCTGCTGGGATGAGAAAGCTGCTGGTCTTTTGAATGACTGGCCGCTCTCAGATGTGGGTCTTCCTCTCCAATGAGAGGAATAAAGGTTCAATGGCTATTAAATGACTGCAGGGCAAGCTGGCCGAACAGAGACAGACCTGCCCCTGACTCTTACATGAAGGGTAAGATCACCCTCCCTCCCCCAACCTAAAATTCAGCCTCAGCACGCTGAAACTCTGAATTTTAGGCTCTCAAAACTTCAATCCTAAATGCAATTTATCTGAAGGTTCATCTCTCAGAATTTAATTAGTTGAATACATGATTAATTTTTCTAGAATACAGATAAAGTATGCTTTAATTTCACATCAATTCAGCTGAATACTCATTAGAATTTCATTTTATCATTTCAGACGACAAAGCAAATTCCAAAGATCTTATTCATAACAGCGTTAAACAACTGGGGCAAAATAATACTGTATCTGAGAGTTCCAGTGCAAATGAAAGAGATGGCATAGTAATAGTACTTGCAATGGGAAGTTATTGATGGGTGACATCAGTGGCACTGAACATTAACAGTTCCATTAATGTTCTGAACATTAACAGTTCCATTTTCAACTGCGTTCTACAGTTCATTGTAGCTTGGGTCTTGAATTCAATACATTTTTTGTTGTTTGGACTTAACCAATGTAGTTCCTGATAGTACATATTTTGGTGAGGGGGAATGGGAGCAATAAGCATTTGTGTCCATAGTTTGTCCCTATTTTTTAATTCATTCACGGGACATGGGCATTGCTGGCTGGCCAGCATTTATTGCCCTTATTCAGAGGGCAGTTGAGAGTCAACCATATTGCTGTGGCTCTGGAGTCACATGTAAGCCAGATCAGGTAAGGTCGACAGATTTCCTTCTCTAACGGACATTAGTGAACCAGATGGGTTTTTCTAACAATCGACAATGGTTTCATGGTCATCAGCAGATTCTTAATTCCAGTTATTTTTAATTGAATTCAAATTCCACCATCTGCCATGACGGGATTCGAACCCGGGTCCCCAGAACATGAGCTGAATTTCTGGATTAATAGTATAGCGATAATACCACTAGGCCATTGCCTCCCCATGGCTCTGTGGGTTTGCCTTACCTGGAACACTCCAAATCTCAGCCAAGCCATGAAAGCAGATATCAAGTGGTGACTTGGCACTTGCTCAAGGAGAGGAAGGGATAATGGAAGAGAAGCTGTGGGAAATTTGGATCGGAGTACAAGTCAGCTTTGAACAATATTGGGAAGTGTTGGTAAAACGAAGGATCTTCCCAGCCATTCAGTCAGAAAATGATTTGTTGCTGTGGTTGGGGTCACAAATAGTGAGCAACAAATCCTTAGATATCTCGTCATGCTTCTAATTTCCTCACAATAATCAACTCAAATCGGATCAATTGGGTTTCAGGATCACATCTACTTTTCAAGCTGAGATTTTTCAGAACTCTGCTGAGGCAGACTGTCCTTGTTCACTCCAAGTGGCATGTTGTATGGTTGGGAACTGGTGATGAATCTTCTTATCCTTCAGGAATGCCTAAAGAAAAGGGACGCAAGGCAAGAAAAGATCAGTTTTGTTCCTTCATCTTCTACGTGAGGAGGACAATAAAATTGTCAGTCATTTTCGGAGAAGTAAATAAATAAATAATGCAGGGCACATTTTAGGAATGCAAAGGGTGGAATGAACTTACATCTTCCTCTCCAGTTTAAATGTCGGGGAACGAAAGAGTGTAATGAATTATCATCGCACAACAATTTAATTGGGAATGAAGCTTAGTTTAGATTTCAGTGTTGTTGGATCTGAGCTGATTCCAAGAATCAGATTCAGGAGAGCGATAGGCCAGTGGCAGTGACCTGAGTCCAAGCTAGGCTCAACTCCAGGTTTTCCTCAGATATGAGTTTAGATATCTTGACAAACATTAGAAATCCGTCTTTTTTTTAACAAGGAAATTGAAGAAAGCCACAAAGCTGTCATTGTGCTCTAATCCTCTTCTACAAACCCCCTAACCCTATCAGATAATAATTTATTCAAGGCTTATACAATACAGCTTACAGAGCTCACTCAATGATACAGGACATTGTAAAGCCAGATCTAATTGCCTAATGCCACCATTACATCATCAATCCTCTCTTGCTCCACTTCATGTCACCAAATTTGTTAGATATCTCCTAAATTTTGCCGCAATGCTGCATGCATCTTAACTTCCTGAGTGTCAGATTTCAGTGGATTATCTCGATCGTTGACAGCGCAGTTGCTAAGGGCCTGGGGTGATACAGACCATTTTCCTTTACCCAGTTATTAACCATTTCAACAGAAACTTTCAGATGCTTCTGCTCTTTTTGAAGGGATCCCTGTTTTTGGAATTCTAGCCATATCCCTGGTTTCTAACTCAAAATTCTTACATTGACATTTCTATTTGAAGATTTTCCAACTCATTAGCCTGAAGCTACCTTACTTGGGCATCTAACTATAACATGGGATAAAGGGACTCATACATTAAAGAAAAAAAGACAATGCTTCAGATCATAGAGTGGCTTAACCTCCACATAGACATAAACCAGAGTTGTTGGCATAGTACATTAAGTCATGGAAAATGCCTTGCGATTGTGTACCAAGACCATGTTTGTGCACTCAGCGACTACCAGTGTCAGTTCTCAGACAGATTTGTCTCATCTTTCAACAGTCACCAGATACATTCCATTACAATTCTCCAAATAGCCTTTCTATAATGTAAACATTGCCCGGTCTCGCACGCCCTGCTGCCGCCGCCAGCGAGAACGATGATTTTGGTGCTCAGCCAAATTTCCATTCGCAGCAGCAGGCCCAGATAATCCCAGCCACGGGCAAGGGAGAGAATTCCCATCTCTATATGGTAGCATTTTGAAGTATATTCAGGGTTGGATTTACAATGAAACACACGGTACCCCAGCAGACAAGGTGAGGGGGGTGGTGGTGGTGGGGGGGGGGGGGGGGGGGTGATATTTCAAAACATTCCCTCCTGTTAATTCTTGGAACCAAATAGAATTTCCTCCTCCTGAATGCGACAATGAAATAACGGTGAAAAAGGCGAGGTCTCTGAATGTTAAAGCGACATCCCAGTCTTCCCCACTCAGTCACAACCGACTGACTGACTACTCCATTGTTTGAGAAATGCAGTGAAGCTATTCAGCCAATCGCAGGTTGATTCCACCGTGCGTTTGCTGCTGATAGGCTCATCAGAGAGGTATCAGCCTGTGATTGGCTGAATAGCTTCACTCACATTTATCAAACAGCAGTCTTGTTGAAGGGTGAAACAGCTCTTCGAGCCTGAGACCCTGTTTGACTCCTTTCCATGGAGGATCTTGAAGTCTACCATTCCGCGATCTTGTCTTACATTTCAGCCTTGAAGACTTGAGGGCCAGCGGCTTGGGCTGGAAAATTTGGCACAAACATGAAACTTTCGTCCAATCAGAAATGGAGCAGAATTGAAAGTTAGCTTTGTTTGGAGAGACCGGGAAGGCGAGCAAAGGTCACCGCGGTATAATTAGCTCCTCCTTTCCATGGGCCATGGGATTGACAAAGAGGGACGGAAGCAGCAGGTGAATGTCTGTCACTGTGTTCACTGTACAGTAAACGGGCTATAGAAACTCACATCTGTATCTGTTCTCTGTTTGGCAATCAGGTTCTTCCACAAATTTAGTTCTGTTCATTCTCAGCTATTAATCTATTAGTCCATTGTGAGTGCACAGACACTGTAAATTTGCAAATGTCTCTGTTGAGAAACTGCAGGTGGTGGCCTCGTGGTATTGTCCTTGGACTTGTGATCCAGAGATCCAGGGTAATGCTCTGGGGGCCTAGTTTCAAATCCCACCATGACAGACAGTGAAATTTGAATTTAATAAAAATCTGGAATTATGACTGTAAAACCATTGTCACTAAAAGCCCATCTGGTTCACTAATGCCCTTTAGGGAAGGAAATCTGCCATTCTCACCTGGTCTGGCCTACATGTGACTCCATATCCATACCAATGTGGTTGACTCTTAACTGTCCTCTGAAATAGCCTAGGAAACTTATAGGGATGGACAATAAATGCTGGCCCAGCCAACGACGCCCACATCCCCTGAATGAAATAAAAAGTGTTTTGATGTTTGTATTCTATTCTTAGCTTTCAGTCCTGTGAAAGATGGGTAGTGCAGTGCCCCAAAATGCCACCCACATTTTTTCCTTCATCCTTGACTATCCCCTCATTGATGAGCTGACACTTTCTGTTATCCTACTATCCTGGCTGGATACTGTCTCACGCCTAAAAGAGAAACAAACAGATGTAGAAAGAGAGAGAGATTGAGAGAAAAGAATAGATGAACAATGGGTAACACTGAGGAGGCTAATAGAAGTAGAGTGCAAGAAAAGCAAAGAAGAGAAGCAGAGAACAAAGAAAGAAAATGAGGGAACCAGAAGATGAATGGAGAGGGTCAGAAGAGGAGAAAGACACAGTGATACAAAGTTGACCAAGCAAAGTTTAAAAAAAAAACTGCCTCTAGCTCACTGAGCAATGCCACAGGAGACCCACTCTAGCATTTCAAAATCTTGGTGTACAGATACCATGTCAATGTAATACCGGCAAAAATGAATTCCAGCCATGCTTAAGTTTCTTATTTATAAGAACATTGATTAAACCTATCAGTAATTGGCATATCTGTATCACATGACTGGTTGTCTGCGGCTCTGCTATTTTCCTCTGCGAACTCTGTGACATGTGAAAATTAAGCTTCGTTCCCAGTATTAGTCGCTGAAACCTTTCCTCACTCTAAGTGCTGGTGGTTTTTCCTTGCTCCATCCTGCTCAATGGTCCAATTCCACCAAAGTGGATTGCCTCGCTTTGTTTCTAACCCCAGCCACTGCTGATCCACTCTGCCCTGCCCTTGCCTTGGGGATACTATTGTTGGCTTCCTGGTTGTCATTCACCAACCAACCAACCTTTACAATCTTTGAGATTTGACTCTGAATATCTTCCTAGAGTTCAGCATTTTGTAAAATTTCAGTACATGTGCTCTTCCCCCTAATGAACATAGGCTTATACCTGCTAAAATATTCAGATCATTTGTAGCAAGCCCAAGGGGGTGAATAGGAAACCTCTGTTACTGTGGTTTGGCTTATTAGTTCTGTCACATGCCCTCAGGGAAACTTGCTTGATCTTGTTGGTAGTAGAATTAACTCTCTTATTAGAACAGGCTTCGGATGTAACCTGCCAGAAGTGATGGCGTAGGGGAGGTGATGGTGTAGCACTATTGTCACTGGACTAGTAATCCAGATGATACTCTGGAGACACGGCACATGGTGAAATTTGAATTTAGTAAAAATCTGGAATCAAGAATCTACTGATGACCATGAAACCATTGTCAATTGTTGTAAAAACTCATTTAGTTCACTAATGTCCTTTAGGGAAGGAAATCTGCTGTCCTTATCTGGTCCAGCCTACATGTGACTCCAGAGCCATAGCAATGTGGTTTACTCTTAAAATGCCCTCAAGGATGGACAATAAATGTTGGCCCAGTCAGCGACGCCCACATCCCATGAATGAATATTTAAAAAGAACGATTTGATTAAAGTTAGCAGGTAAAGGAACAATAGCATTGACTCTCTGTGGGAATCTTTCATTGGCCTCACAGGACAGGAATGAGGCTGTGTCATTCTGAAAATCACACCATTGAATGTACTTTCCTGCTCCTGGTATACCGCTGACATTCTCTGCCATGTGTGGAAACGGGCAGATAGAGCTGCCTTGCTAAGAAATGCAAATCAGAACCTTACGACATAATTGGATCCCAACACATTTTTCAGAAGCTCCAGAGCAAAATGTGTGCTATGGCCACTCTGCCCATTGATATTAGTGCTAGTGCAGCCTGCCCACACTCTTTAAAAGAGTTGCTCTAGATCACTTATTTAAAAACAGCCAGTGTCAGGTTATTCACTCAAAGGGAGCATATGTGACTTAACTTCTCACTGAGGGCATTGTGTTGGTAACACAAAAGCTCCAGCCACTGCCCATCTAAAGTCTGACCTGTATAGAAACACAGAAACAAAGAAGATAGGAGCAGGAGGAGACCATTTGGCCCTTCATGCCTGCTCTGCTATTCATTACGATCATGGCTGATCGTCCAACTCAATAGCCTAATCCTGCTTTCTCCACATAACCTTTGATCACATTCACCCCAATATTACATATTAATAATAGTTACTCATTTAACTACCCCTCCTCAGAAATTAAAAGTACCAAATAAAATGTAAAAGCTGCAGCTGACACATCGGGCGGGATTTTACGGCCTTGCTCGTCCCAAAACCGTAAAATCCCACCTGAGGTCAATAGACCATTGCATGGTCCGCCCCCTCTCCCGCTCCGATCCCCGTGGTGGGCAGGGCAGTAAAATTCCAGTCAAAATCTCTGAATTTAAACTTTTAATGGAAGTTGGTCACTGACATTTTCTGGAATATTGTAGGAAAGCTATCTTCCTTGAGTGATGGTGTACTTAACTGGATTAGGACAGAGGTGAATAAATGGTATGTAAATATGAACAGATAGAATGACCAGTTACACTTCCATTCAACCCCAGAAGGTGATTTGTATTTGAATTGAATTATTAGTTTAGCCTCTCCTTCACCTCTCTGCCACAGATACACTACAGCCTGAAAACAGTTACTAATATCAAAACAGCAATAAATGAGAAACCACAATGGCCTCAACACTGAACCCCAAGACACATCGCCCAGTACTCACTCCAATCTAACTCATCTAATGTCGAGGTTCGCCTCTGCTGCTATGCTTTTTCTAGACCTTTTTTTCCATTACGTTTCAACCTTCAACCAGTTTCTTATCCATTCCCAAAATTTTCCTGGAATGGCTAACAGACATTCATGAGGGACTTTTGGAAGTCTAAGTATTATGTTGTACCTTCTACAGTCCATTTCTGATGTTGTTTCCTCAAGAAGTCAAGGAGAATGGCCAGGCCTTTTCTTTCCCTTCTAGATCTATGTTGCCTACTATTTACCAAAGTCAATCAATTGCATTCATTTACACAGAATGGAAGTGAAAAGGGGACATGTATAGTTGCCTGAATCCATGTTATCCCTGTCTTGAATATGGCACTCCACTGGCCTGCCTCCAAATTACTGATACGTCTTTAGTTGCAATGACTCCTTCATAAAGTACGTGCCTTTCAGAACTTTAGGATAAATACTGTCATTCCCTGGTGATTTATTGTTTAATCCTGTTCGCCTGTCTCGGGTTTCTATCTTGTATCAAAATCATTTTACTTTACTTTGACAAAGTTGATCTGGAGATGGCAAGTTACTCATATCCTGTTTTGTTAAAACTAAGTGATTCTTTACAACATAAATTGCTGTCTGCTCATCCTCAGCTTCTACTTTGTTTTATATATTTTATTGTTTTCATCTCTTCTCTCACTGACTTCTTACTATCCGAATGCTGGGAGAATATCTTTACTACAAAGTTCGCCTCTGCTGCGATGCTTTTTCCAGCCCATTTTTTCTTCTTGGTATCCCCACACTGATTCCCTCCCCAATCTTACCACAGGATTTGTCAAGGTTATTTTTCTTTATATCAGTTTTGAGCTATCTCATAGAATCATAGAATCCCTACAGTGCAGAAGTCTGCACTGACCACAATCCCATCCAGGCCCTATTCCTGTAACCCCTCAGATTTATCCTGCTAATCCCCCTGACACTAGGGTTAACTTAGCATGGTCAATCAACCTAACCTGCACATCTTTGGACTGTGGGAGGAAACCGGAGCACCCGGAGGAAACCCATGTAGATGCAGAGGAGAATGTGCAAACTCCACACAGACGGTGACCCAAAGCCAGAATTGAACGTGGGTCCCTGGCGCTGTGAGGCAGCAGTGCTAACCACTGTGCCACCGTGCCATTTCAAATGGAGTTTCCTACTCCATTTTGGGTCATGTCTGAAAGACTGGGGGATGTGATTCACCCAAATCGGCACCAAATGCCCACGCCAGCGGAAAAACCGAAGTGTTTCCCGTTGGCACTGGCAGTGTCCATCCAGTGGGATTCACCCACCTGAAAAATGCAAATGAGTGCAACCCAAGCAACCCACTAGCTAGCTCCGCTGTTCCAAGATCAGGCCGCCCCGATCTCCATGCCTTCCCCCCTGCATTGACAAGGGAGCACCACCAACCTCTCGGCAAAGAGGGGCATACCCCCCACCACTGAAAAAAGGGGTTCCCCCCCAGAAAACAGACATCAGGGTGACCCAACATGACTCCCCCAGTTCCCCTCCCCCTCAAACCTCCTCCCCTGCAGACCCCACTCAGCCCCCTCCCCCTCAGATCCCCACCTCTCTCAGACCCACCTCAACCCCATTCTCTTCAGACCCACTCAGCCCCCTCCCCTTCAAACCCCCTCCCCTCTCAAATACCCTCAGCCTCCCTCCCCTTCAAACCCTCTCAGACCCCCCTCACACCCCACCTTCAGATTCCGCTGCCCCCTCAGGCCTCCTTCAGGCCCTGCTCCTCGAGAGTGCCAATGGTGCACTGCCCCCTGGCACTGACAAGGAGTGGGGCCTTGGACCCTGAGAGATGTCAAGGAGATGGGTCCAGTACCCATGTGCCCCTCTGCTGCATCCAGGCTGCAGAGGGAGGATCCTCCCAAAGGGCCTCAGGGGTTGGGTGGGTATGGGCTGGGGGCAAAGGGTTGACCTCAGCACTCTTCCCTGGGACAGGGGTTTTGTGACTGGTTTGCCTCTTCTAACCTTGGGAAAGGTGTTGTTCAGTTTTAGGATGGTGAATTCAAACATCATCCAGGGGTAAAATAATCACTATTGTTTCTGTCCACTAAAACCATTCAAGTTCCCTGGTCATTTAAATCCCATGCCCCCTGGACAGCTGAAAGGCTTCCAAATCACCACAGCACTCCATGCAGCAGAATGGATTCCCCTTTCACTCTCCAGGAAGCTGCAGGTGTGAGAAGATCCCTTTCAACTCCTCTGACTGCCAGAAGGCAATCACTTTCACTAGAAGAAAATTACCACCTCCACAACTGTTCACTCAGCCCCATTATTTTAATGCAGCATTTATTTCAAGTCTCTAAGCCTTCATAGAAAGCCAAGAGCCATTGAAATACCTTCAAAGCCTCTCTAAACCTTTGTTTCCATTAAATTTCAGTTCAGTCTTTTGAACTCTCATTTGACTGACAGCTTAATGGTTTTTACTCAACATGCAGTTAGCTGCATTTATTTACCTTTACCTTCATGCTTGAATGCATCTCAAGCACACCCCGTTGTTCCTAACGGCAATGTTTATACAAAAGAGGAAGTGAAAAGCACTTTGCTGATTTAAAGTTGCCTTCAGTTGCCTCTTTGCGTATATTTGTCTTTATCCACTCACTGACTATATTCTCCCCACATTTTGTTTCCTCCCTTACCCTTCCCCTCTTCTAAGTTTAACTGATGGTGAATCTGATTATTCCTGAACCTTTATCTTTCAGTTTCGAAGTGTCCTCATCTTCCATACTTATGACTACTACCATCTAGAAGGACAAGAGCAGCAGATACCTGGGAATGTCACCGCCTAGAGATTCCCTTCCAAGCCATCACCATCCTGACTTGGAAATATATCGTCGTTCCTTCACTGTCACCAGGTCAAAATCCTGGAATTCCCTCCCTAAAAGCACTGTGGGTGTACCTAAACCTTAGGGACTGCAGCAGTTCAAAAAGGCAGCCCACTACCATCTTCTCACATCTCAGGGATGGGCAATAAATGCTGGCCTAGCCAGCAATACTTGCATCCAGTGAATGAATAAAATAAGAATTATTTAGTGAGGTAGCATTCCTGTTTTATGAATAAATAAGTATATGATATCGGAGCAGAAGTAGGCCATTCACCCTGCTCTCCCATTCAATGAGATCATGGCTGATCTGATTGTGTTTTCAGTTCTACATTCCCACCTACACTCAATAACAAGGGAATCCATGTACCTCCACTTAAAAATATTCAATAATCCTGCTTCCACCACCTCTTGAAGCAGAGGCCGGAATCTTACCGCCCCACCTAGCACAGGAATCGGAGCGGGCGAGGAGTGGAACATGGAAAAGTCCATTGACCTCGAGCAGGATTTTACGGTTTGAGGACGAGCAAGGGTGTAAAATCGCACCCAGAGAGTTCCAAAGCCACACAAACCTCTGAAAGAAAAAGATTCTCCTCATCTCTGGCCAATAAGTGTGACCCCCAATGTTAAAACAGTGCCCCCTAGTTCTAGACCCACCCCAAGAGGAAACATCTTTTTTTATGCCCACCTTGTCAAGAGCATTCAGGATTTTATATACTTCAACCAAATCACCCCTCACTCTTCCAAACTCCAGTGGAAAGAAGCCCAGTCTGTCCAACCATTCCTTATAAGACAGCCTGCTTATTTCAGTTATCAATCTAGTAAATGTCTTAACTGAATCACCTCCGATGAATTTACACCCTTCCTTAAATAAGGAGACCAAAAGTACACACAGTAGTTGAGATGTGGCCTCAACAATGCCCTGTATAACTGAAGCAAAACATCCTCACTTTTATGTTCAATTCCTCTCTTAACAAAGGATAGCATTTCATTCGTTTTTTCGATTACATGCTGTACCTGCATACTAACTTGTGACTCATGCACAAGAACACCTGGATCCCTCTGCATCTGGGAATTCTGCAGTCACTCTCTATTTAAGTAATATTCTACTTTTTCATGGACCGTTGTCATTGATGTGCTTAATATTTGAGCTCCTCTCCTTTCCCATTATTTTGCATTTCATAGCTTGAAGTTTGGAGACAACCCTTGTGCATGATTATTCTAAGTCCCTACCACTGGATTTACTCCTGTATTTTTCATCATCGCTATGCCCTGTGGAAGCACCAGTTGGGCAACTCACCGTCCTATCAGTGTTATCTCTACCCCACTTTCCACTCTCCAGAGCAAAGAGTCACTTATGACTTATGGACTGCTTGTCGAGGTGATCCTAAAGATTTGCCACCAGCAGCTGTGAGAGTGAATGCATATAAAGCATTATTATAAGAAATTTCTCAGATTCTAAATTTGCTGCCAATGGATTTGCCCAAAGTGCTGATTTTTGTACAGAACTGGACAGATTCATTTCCTCGTGTCAGATGTCTGAGGTTTTCTCCTGAACACAGGCCAGACTGAAGGGATAAAAGGCTCGTCTCTCTGATGACAGTTTACGATTCTAAATTAGATGAGCAGCCACTCATTCCAGATTTCAGTGGCACAAACCTGTCTGTAATTCAAAGTCTGTTTGGCACTAATTATGCAAAATCATTCAGAAAGGACACAAGGATGGCTGGGACTGAAAATTACATTTTTGTGGTGCAGCAGGGGTGCATTTAATGAGAGTAGGTAAGATGTAACATTGTCTTCCCACAGAGAAAGAATTCTGATGGTAAATCTCTGACAAAATTATTCAGCAAAAAGAAGATTTTCCCTTGACACTGCATTGATATGTCAACCTAAGCAAGCGATCAACTTTCCGTGTGGGACTTGAACTCACAATCTCCTGACTCAGATGGAAGTGACCACTGAGCCAAGATTGATACTTAAATATAAGGTTTTAAAGTTTATTTGTGTCACAAGTAGGCTTACATTAACACCGCAATTAAGTTATTGTGAAAATCCCCTAGTCGCCACACTCTGGCACCTGTTTGGGTACACTGAGGGAGAATTTAGCATGGCCAACACACCTAACCTGCACATCTTTCGGTCTGTGGGAAGAAACTGGAGCACCTGGAGGAAACCCACAGACACGGGGAGAACATGTAGACTCCGCACAGACAGTGACCCAAGGCGGGAATCAGACCCTGGTCTCTGGTGCTGTGACGCAGCAGTGCTAACCACTGTGCCACTGTGCTCCAACAGTTCAATGCTCTTGAATGGACTGCGATCACCTTGAATTTGTGCGACAGTGTAAAACAAGTGATAGTAGATTGACAGCCTCTTTTACAATGCTTCACTCTCTGAAATAGTGAAACATGATACCATATCATCGAAACATGACTAATGAATAAAGACAACTGATTGACCTTCTTCTTTTCTCGTACAACCCGAGAGGGTTATACGATATATCTTGCTGATATTTGACTGCCTGTGTTTAGTCGGACTAAATGCCTGAAAAGCTCAGGCATACATGCCCACTTTGTGTAGTCATTGACCTTTGAGGCTGCACTTATCCCACAATAGAGTCCAAAACTATTTGTGTTTCTGATGCATGTGTTGTGTGTGGTGACGGGTGTTTCCCTGTTAAAAATGATTCAGGAATGGTACAGGACAAACAAAATAAATATTGCCTTTTAGAATGCGGATTGCCTCTGACACGATGAACAATTCTTAAAACTTGAAAGGTCTAGTGAATTGATTTTAAGCAGTCTCTATTTGGTTTTGTTCAAAATAGGCACAAAACACAAACAGGTCCCTAAATGTGCCATTTTAGAGCTCTGTCCCTTGCCCATTCACCTTGATTCTCTGACCATTCATGTTTGGGTAGTTCGTACCCAAATTTCCAACTAAATTTCCAAATTTTAATAATTTTAAAATTATCCCTTGCATTAATGGCCCAATTCCAAGGAAATTAAAGATAGTTTATGATCAAAATCAAAATTTATACTATTAATTTGAGGTGCCTTTTTTAAAGGTTTAAGGGTCATGGTACGTTGCTGGATTAGAGTAGAAGGAACATTATCCTCCATCTGATATATCAATGCTGACATCAGGTATCTGTGGGGGTGGTGTTATAATTGGTTTCAAAGTCACTTTACTCAGAGGATGAAAGCTATTCAATGATCTACTTCATTGCTGTACAGCGAAATCTATTGCCAACGTGGGTGTGTGAATGGAGATTCAGGACAAGATAGACAGAGACATCCATCACATTCAAATCAAAGTGAATACTGACACCAACGTGACAGCCAATGTGTTGGTTGCAGGATTAATGGTAGGATTTACAGCAGTTTATTTTACAGTAAATAGCAACACACACTATCTACAGAGAGTTGCTACAAAGCACAGTAAACCAAACTTGTGACCAACCCTATAATAAAGTCTCCCAAATAAAAGCAGGACTATTTCTCCAACAAAATGTGGTGAGTGGAGGATAGTTACATAATCCAGATTAGGTGTGGTGATTGCCATGTACAGCTGTGATGACATCGTAGCATCTCAGTAATGCATCTTTCAGCTCCTCAGCCTGTATTGCAATGTCTCCTCTATTCTAACCAAATCTGGTTCCTAATATGTTTGCCATATATAAATATTATTAAAATAAGCAGAATGTGTGGCTTGAAAATGGAGACTCAATTACATCTGTGCATTCCAATGCAGTTATCCCCTCCCCTATAATTTTGTTTCACCTAAAGATTACACTTGCTTGACTCCATGTATATAATTTTCCATATGCATATTTACCTTTTAAAATACCTTGTGCTCTGCTATTATCTCATAGTTCTGCTCAGATTTCTATTGCATCCTTCTTTTCCCATGCTACACAGAGTCGCCAACATACTGGTTGCTTACTTGATGTCAACCGTTATTTTTTTGGAATTGGCAAATGGTCTTATAGCCCTGCCTTCCATTAATCTTCCCCATTTATCCAGGACTGGGAACCAGAACATGGCTGAACAGGAGTCTCTTACACCCTTACCACTGCCATGGGCATGTCGGAAAGATTGATAATCCCCCTGTTTGGCCACATTATGAACATACATTCAACAAGTCCTGGAGTGAGAGTTGAACCAGAAGCTTCTGACTCAGAGACAGGACAGTGCCACTGTGTCACAAGACTTCCTAATGATTTTGATTGTATTACAGCTGTTTGATAGATTTACTGTTTGATTAATCCTCACTGAAGAAAGATACCAGTTCATGCCATCTTTTATTATTATTTATTTATTAGTCACAAGTAGGCTTACTTGTGACTAATAAGTAAACACTGCAATGAAGTTACTGTGAAAATCCCCTAGTCGTCACACTCAGGCGCCTGTTCGGGTACACTGAGGTAGAATTTAGCATGGCCAATGCACCTAACCAGCACGTATTTCAAAAACTGGAGCACCCGGAGGAAACCCATGCAGACATGGGGAGAACGTTCAGACTTTGCAAACACAGTGACCCAAGTTTGGAATCGAACCCGGGTCCCTGGTGCTGTGAGACAGCAGTGCTAACCACTGTGCCACCGTGCCGCCACATTTAAAGGCACGTGGGGCCAACATAAATTCAATATTGTGTTATATTCGCTTCATTCCAGAGAAACACGCTTGTTTAGTTGGATAATCCTGAATCTGCTAAAGTCCCAGCTAAGAGACCTGAACCTGAGCTTGGATAGCAGAATACAAGAACATTTCTCAAGTCACTTGACCAGCTTTCCCTGAGGTTAACCAAAGAAGGGGATTGGTCACATATCAGAATATATTTTTTTACTGTGGAGCATTCGAACTTGATCCAGAAAGTTCTCAATGGATAGAAGAAATTAATCCGGAACAGGAAAACTAAAATAACGTTTAAAACATGTTATAAAAATAGAATTGGCAGAGCTCGGTATTGAGTTAGCAAACTGAACTGTCCCTTAAGGGACCAGAAACAGAAAATGCTGGAGGTACTCAGCAGGTCAAGCAGCGTTCATCAAGAAATGACAGAAGACTTGAGATTTAAAATATAAAACTGCAGCAATGACAGACATTACAAACGAACATTGTTTATAAAGGAGCAAAACACGGAAAGGGCTGAATGCATATGTTGTAAGTATCTTCTTCCCACCCTTTCTCTTGTTATAATCACAGATATAACATATGCATAACACAGGAAAACACATAAAATTACTTGTAAAATGTTACACAGCGTGAGCTTGGTAAAGGGCAGATTGGATAACGAGAGAAATCAAGAAAAATAAAAATTCATATGAGACACTGAGTGAGTAATGATATTGACATTCAAGGTGCAGACACGTTTGCCAGCACAATGTTCCAGTGAGATGGGGGAATTAAGGTGTTAGCATCCTACCACCCCATCATAAGTTCACTCACTCATCTTCCCTATCCTTGGAAACATATATCCCATTTTACCAGGATCTACAACCAGAAATAGGATGGTAGTTGGTCTGCCTAAGCTCGGGTTGTTAAGACCACTGGGGCTGCAAGGTGTCCAGCAGCAAGTTGAAATGTTGCTTCCCAAATTTGCATTGAGTTTGACTGGACTAGTGGAGAAGCTCAATGGCACTGAGGTCAGAGGTGAGTGTGGCAGAGAACTGAAGTGGTTAAGGGATCTGAGTTCAGATGCTACATTAGCTGTTGTGATTGGAATTCTTGCCTGCTGATTGCAAGGAAAGTACATAAACTATTAACAACTTGTATCCGACAGCACAATTAACACAGAATAAGAAGTTGACCACTTTCAGAGCCATTCACAGTTTCTGCCCTTCATCATCAACTCCATTTTGGCACCTTACTTGTATAAAGAAAGGTACAGAGCTATCTAATCAAGGGAAAGAATGAATGAGTCTGAAGATCTTTCTCTGGGAGAATCCCTGAGAGTAAGGATCTTGGAGAGTATGAGAGGAAGAGAGGAAATTGGTAGAATGACCATCCTTAGTTGAAGAGTTTAGACAGCCAGAGACAGGAGGGTGTCCAATCTTCAAATGAGCAATGATTAGAGAATTGTTCTCATGGTGACAGTGTAGGTTGTTTCCATGAATGAGGCTGAGATGATCCACTTCACAAATCTGCAACACAAAGTAAAATGTATTCCATGCCTCCTGAGGACTCTGCTGCGGTGACCATCATTCCTTTGACACCAAGGTACTGAGGACAGTGGTGGCTTCTGGAGCTATCAGTCCTTCAAATATGACACTTCCACAGAGCTTGCAAGGTCTGATTGGGACAACGTGGTCTGCAGTAGCACTGATCTGTAACACCTCAGCTCGTAGCTGCAGATGTCGCTGTCACTTCAGAGAGTGACAATGAGCCTAATTCCTTAAGAATCCTTTCAATCCTTGTACATGAGAAAGCAGCCACGATGTGGAGATGCTGGCATCGGACTGGGTTGGACACAGTAAGAAGTCTTATAATACCAGGTTGAAGTCCAACAGGTTTACTTGGAATCACGAGCTTTTGGAGGGCTGCTCCTTCATCACCTGATGAAGGAGCAGTGCTCCGAAAGCTCATTCCAAATAAACCTGTTGGACTTTAACCTGGTGTGAGACTTCTTACTATGAGAAAACAGGACATGTGCCTGACTCTTCTTGACATACCAAGAGATTTAACTGCTGGAAACTTGTCCTTCTAACACAACAGGTTCCCTGAGGTGAATCATTTCAGAGTTACACAGCTTTAGGGAGACATTCCCAGTCACCTACTGTTTAACCTCTTCTTACGGTAGGGGTCAATGTGGCCTTGGAAGTAGTGGACTAGGGGCTTGAACAAAACAGTTACGTGGCACAAGGATTGACATTGGATTTAGAAACAGTTTCAGATAGAGTACAGGATTCCTTTGGAACGTTTTGGTAAGTATTGTTCACTAAAGTAAACTTGACCACACAGAATTTAATTTCTGTTTATATGTCATCCTTTCTATGGCTGTTCTGTTCATACTGTGGACAGGGATGTGCTTTTGTTCCATCTTAACTTCATCCCCATTAACTTGAGGAAGCAGCAAGCCTTTCTTCACAATATCATGCAGTACACAAGTCACAATGATTCTGGAGAATCCCACTGGGCTGTATTGCTGGATTCTACTGGACTAATCATAGAATCCTACAGTGCAGAAGAAGGCCATTTGGTCCATCAAGTCTGCACCGAACTCAATCCCATCCAGGCCCTATACCCATAACACCATGTATTTACCCTAGGTAGTCCCCCTGATACTAAGGGGCAATTTAGCATGGCCAATCCACTTAACCCACACATCTGTGGGAGGAAACCGGAGCACCTGGAGGAAACCCCTGCAGATCCGGGGAGAATGTGCAAACTCCACACAGAGAGTGACCCAAGCCGTGAATAGCGCTGTAAGGCAGCAGTGCTAATCACTGTGCCACCGTGTCGACCTCGCTCATCCTGAAACTGTAAAATCCCATCCGAGGTCAACAGATCTTTCCATGGTCTGCCCCTCTCCCACTCTGATTCCCGTGGCAGTAAAATCCCAGCCAGAATCTCTATAGTCTGTTCTAAAACATGTATTTCCATTGGCCTTATTCTAAATGTTAGCCCCGTTTGGAGTTATAAGGGGATAGCACAGATCAATTGAACATTGTGATACATGCCTTGCAGGTATGAGGCTGACATGTAGATTGTTGTGTGGTGACCCACTGTAATTACATGTGTATGCCTGGACACACCCATGCTGCACCTGGCCTGAGACTCCTCCCTTTCCACCTGAGACTCCTCCCTTTCCACCTGAGCGAGGTATAAAGGTGATGGTTCCTCCTCCTCACCTCAGTCTGGGCCAGGTTAGCTACAAGGGTGTGCTCCAGTTCTTTGCAAATAAAAGCTTGTTATTTCACTCACTCGCTGGAGTCCTCGTATCGTGATTGATAGTGCATCATGTTGTACATTGAAAAATTTCTATGTATGCACATTAAATTGAAGAGAGCAAGGTGATGGCATAGTGGTAATGTCAGTGAGCTAATAATCGAGAAACCCAGGCTAAAGATCTGGAGACATGGACTGGAATCCGTTTTCTTATTGATTTTATGGAATGAGGGCATCACTGGCTAATTTTCCTTCAGAAGAAGATGTTGTATTGCATTCTTAAACCACTGCAGTCCCTGAGGTGTAGGTACACCACAGTGCTGTTAGAGAGGAAATTCCATTATTTTGACCCAGCAACAGTGAAGGAATGGCAAAATGTTTCCAAGTCAGGATGGTGAGTGACTTGGGGGAGAACCCCCAGGTGGTGGTGTTCCCAGATACCTGCTGCCCACTACAACAATCTTGGGTCACAGACAATCAACCAGAGTTTCCATTTCTGATGACTATCAAGTGATGCCGACTGGAAGTGTGTGTCTGCATGGACGGTGATTGAGAATAGTATTGGGAGAATGGTTACTAAGGAAAGTCAATTATTGGAGGGTGTCCAATATATATGGGGAGGCAACCAGCTGAAGTGTGAGGCAGGGCATCTTACAACATATCCTCTTAGTTAGAATGTTCTGCAACTTACAGTTCAAAAAAAATTCCTTTTATAATTGTTGACGGGATGTAGGTAGCACCAGCAAGGCCAGCATTTATTGCCCATTCCTAATTGCCCCTGATGAGGTGATGGTGAGCTGCCTTCATGAACTGCTGAAGTCCATGTTGTGCAGGTACACGCACAGTTAGGAAGGGAATTTCAGGATTTTGACCCAGTGACGGTGAAGGAGCGGTGATTTAGTTCCAAGTCAGGATGATGAGTGGCTTGGAGGGGAACTTGCAGCTGGTTGTGTTCCCGTGTATCTGTTGCCCTTGTTTTTCCAGGTGACAGAGCTTGAGAGTTTGAAAGGTGCTGTTGAAGGAAGTGCTGCAGTGCATCTTTTGTTCACTGATGCCTCAATGCTCAGGGGAGTGAATGGTGGAAGTTGTGAATAGACTTTCTCATCCTGGATGGTTTCAAATTTCTTGAGCATTGTTGGAGCTGAAGTCATCCAGGCAAGGGGAGAGTATCCCACCACACTCCTCACTTGTGCCTTGGAGGCGATGGTAAGACTTTTGGGAGCGATGAGTTACTCGCTGCTGAATCCTCAACCTCTGACCTGTTCTTGCAGCCACAGTATTTATGTGGCTGGTCCTGTTAAGGTTCTGGTCAACGGTGACCTCCAGGATGTTGATGGTGGGGCATACAGTGGTGGTAATGCTGTTCATTGTCAAGGGATGATAGTTAGACTCTCACATGTTGGAGCTGGCATTTGCCTGGCACTTGTGTGATGGAAATGTTAGTTGTCAATTATCAGCCCAAATCCTGGATGTTGCCCAGATCTCAATGCATGTGAGCACATACTGCTCAATATCATGGATGTGGAGATGCCGGCGTTGGACTGGGGGTGGGCATAGTAAGAATTCTCACAACACCAGGTTAAAGTCCAACAGGTTTATTTGGTAGCACAAGCTTTCGGAGCACTGCCCCTTCATCAGGTGAGTGGACAGTTGGATACACAAACAGGGCATATATAGACAAAAGCTCAATTGCAAGATAATGGTTAGAATGTCAATCTTAACAGGTAATCAAGTCTTTACAGGGTACAGACAATGCGAGTGGAGAGAGGGATAAAGACAGATTAAAGAGATGTGTATTGTCTCCAGCCAGGACAGTTAGTGAGATTTTGCAAGCCCAGGCAAATCGTGGGGGTTACAGATAGTGTGACATGAACCGAAGATCCCGGTTGAGGCTGTCCTCATGTGTGCGGAACTTGGCTATCAATATCCCGGGCCTGAGGTGATTGGTTAGCAACTACCACAACCACCTCCTTTGTTCTGGGTATGGCTCCAGTCAGTGGCGAGTTTTCCACCTGATTCCCATTGATTTCAATTTTGCAAGAGCCCCTTAATGCCAGTCGATCAAATGTTGCCCTGATGTCAAGGGCAGCCAGTTTCACCTCACCCTGCAATATTAATTGCTTGAAGTGCACACTGATTAAATGCAAGAGCAGTTGGGCCTCTGAGACCACAGTGAATGGGACCAACTGACCATCAAGCTTACACCACAGCTATTGGAAGATTAAGAAATAAACAGACGAAGCACTGAGATAGAGTGTGAACTGAAAGCAAATCAAGAGCAAAAAAGAGGAATTGAGGGAAAAAAAGATTGGATCAAGAGACAGAGAAAAGAGGCAATAAAGTAAAGTAACATTTTTAAATAATCTTCAACATTTCACTTCCTGAAGGAATGGATCTCCATAGTTTCAGGGCGAAATTCTCTGGCTTCCCAGCTGTGTGTTTCCTGCCGGCGAGAAGTTTGCTAGCAGTGGGATTCTCCGGTCCCGCCGCTGTGAATGGGAATTCTCATTGATGTCACCCTGCGCCGGCGGGAAACCCATGGGTGGGGGTGTGCAGCTGGCGGGAGCGGAGCATCCCATGTTCTGGGAATGTTCTGGGTCAGAGCATAATTAGCAGTCACTAACAATGATCACATTATTAACAGGGTTCTAAAGCTGTTAATTACTGGACTTACCTTTCCAGGGTGAATTTATTGGGCAATTAACATGCAAATCCAGCAAGTTTAATTAAATAATGGGAAGTTTAAGGATGAGGTTCTATTTGTGCAAAGAAAAAAATTGGGAAGGCACAAACTAACAAACAAATTCTGGAAATTTCCAATTCATAAATTATCACTAAATTCCTGAATTTGCTGCTATGTGCTATTTTTGGTTTTCATCCTGACAATGGAAGGAGTCAAAAAGATCACAATATTTATGATAAAAAGGATGGAAAAATTGATTACCTGATCAATCTTAGAGAGAATAAATCACCTAATCCAGATGGGTTACATACACACATGTGGGCAGCACAGTGGTTAGCCAGGTTGAATTCCCGGCTTAAGTCACTGTCTGTGTAGAGTCTGCGCGTTCTCCCTCTGTCTGCATGGGTTTCCTCTGGGAGCTCCGGTTTCCTCCCCCAGTCCAAAAGTCAAGCTGGTTAGGTGTATTGGCCGTGCTAAATTCTCCCTCAGTGTACCCGAACAGGTACCGGAGTGTGGCAACTAGGGGATTTTCACAGTAACTTCATTGCAATGTTAACGTTAACCTTGTGGACACTAATTAATAAACATAAGCTTTAAAAGAGGTTCTCGAAGAGATAGTAGAGGCACTATTACACGCATACATGACATTCATTAGAAAAGGGAGTTGTGCCAAAACTGCACAAGATCATTTCTGTTCTGTACAAGAATATTACATTTACATTAAAAAAACAAAAGTTGGACCCATGAAGCTACCCAAAGGTCGGAAACAGCAGGGTCAGTAACTGAATGAAATTGACACTGACAGACTGGAATGAAAAAGATCAGAATTCTCTGCTCCCGAGTTATTTGAGCCGGTCTGTGGCGCATGTTGCTCATTGTGGACGACAAGCAACTCAGTTTAGAACACAGGGCCCAGGATCCCCC
This sequence comes from Mustelus asterias, assembly GCF_964213995.1. Classification (NCBI taxonomy): domain Eukaryota; kingdom Metazoa; phylum Chordata; class Chondrichthyes; order Carcharhiniformes; family Triakidae; genus Mustelus; species Mustelus asterias. Next base: position 46,007,691 of record NC_135809.1, on the reverse strand, counting down.
CCCGCACCCCCAGCGCCGGGTCCCAGTGTTTGGTACTGTCTCACCCACCTCTCTCAGGCCCTGCTGCCCTGCACCCAGCACTGCTTGATTATAATTCAACACAATTGAATTAGGCTGCATTAGGATAAAGAGAGTGGAAAACTGGGATACCCCGCACCAATTTGTTTTAATACAGAGAATAGCAAGGTCATTCCTTTTGGTAGGTGGAGTGGACAGAGTTGATTGAAACTGGAGGATAGAATCCTAAACAAGCTATAGTGGGGTCTATGTGTACAAATGATTGAAGATGACAAAGCAGGTTGAGAAAGTGGTTGGCAAAAATACAGGTTGCTGGACTTTATAGAGGTATAGGGCTGAATGTTATGGTGAGTTTGAAAGTGAAAGGGAGACTTTATGGCATACGGCTGGATTTTTATGTTCTCCTTCTGGTGGGTTTGAAGGTGGGGGGCTCAGAAAATCCAGCAGGTGGCGCAATTGCCACCTTCTTGACTGCCACCGATAGGTCTGAATCTTTACAGGGGGCGGGAGAGGCATTGGGTAGCCTACCCATCCTTGGGCCGATTGAGTCTCTTAAGAGTCCACCTCATGGCCACTTAGGAGCCTCATCCTATCCCCGCCACTATTTCACCCGTGGCAGGGGGGAATGGGTAGCCCGGCAGCTTTCGCTGTGCAGATTGGTGTCAGGCGAGTCTTATGTACCCATTGGGGACAGCCCCCCCATCCGATACTACTTCCCCATTTACCCATGCCTGGCCTCTCAAACCCGGCCCCTTCCCCACCCCTCTCACCTGGCCTACCAGCCTGGCCCCAGCGATAGCCCAGATTTGCCTTCAGTCCAGGCTCCCCTTTGTCAGGACTGCCTGTACCCCCAGCAGTGGCCACTGCTCCTGTCTGATGCTGGTGGGACTACAGAGCCACTCACCGCCCATGCAAGTGGCTGCTGGTTCTCTAAGGTGGCACTTCCTCTGGAGCTAGGGGTGTAAGTTTTGCCTTGAGGAGCTCCAATTGCTAAGGGGCAGCTGACAGCATGATGAGCGGGGTCACCACTAACATTACAGGGAACAGACCACCCTGTAAAATTCAGCCCAGAGATTATAAAAGCACAGAAGTTATGATGAACCTTTATAAAAACACTGGAGTTTAATCCTGGTCTCCATACTTCAGAAAGAATATGAAAGCTTCAGGCTGGGTGCAAACAAGAGTTGTGAGAATGACTCCAGTGATGAGAGACTTCAGTGATTTGGATAGACTGGAGACAGCAGGGTTGTTCTCCTTAAAAAAGGGAAGGTTTAGACGAGATTTGATCGAGGCGTTCAAAATCATGATGGGTCTAGACAGAGCAGATAAGAGAGAAATGGTTCCCATTGGCGTAAAGGTCAAGAATCAGTGGACGTAGATTTAAGGTGAAATTGGTAAAAGAACAAAAGGACAAGAAGAGGAAAATCTCTTTTCTGCAGCAAGTATTGATACTCTGAAATGCAATGCTGGGGAATGTGGTGAAGAAGATTCAATCGTGGCTTTCAAAAGGGAACCGGCTAAGTGCATGAAGGGAAAAAAAACGTTTGACTCCAAGAAGAGGCTGGGGAATGGCAGCAGCTAAGGTATTGTTGCAGAAACCTGGAACAGCCACCTGTGCTGTAACCAGACTAGGATTCCACAAGAATTGATTTTGTGAGTTTGGGATTGATGCATATTACTGGGATAATTATCTGTTATCTTTTGTGCATTAGCTTTAATCTGGGTGCGCTTGATTCTGTTAATAAGTATAGAGTGAAAAATTTTCCAGAAATGTCGTTTAGCAAAAAGATATTAACCATAATCAGAAGCGTATAATCATTGGCTGAATATTAGCTTGGAATGAAAATATATCTGGCAGCTGTTGCATGTAGCATAAATAGGAAGGATGGGTATAATACTGCATGTTGACACTTTTCACCTGTACTATAGTTGTTCTAATAAAAATAGATGCCATTTCCAAGGAGCAGCTGTTTGCAATTCAAGCTACCAATTTAATATTGAATACTTCTGTACAGTGACTGTTTAATTTGCATTTCTTTGTTTGTAATGCATTACAGGGGCTCCAAGTTAATCTTTACATCAATACTAAAACAAAAGACTGAGAACTGGATTTGAAATAGGTCTGCAGGCAAACTATTTCTTTAGCATTCAAACTAACCTACCAAGCTTAGGAATTGCTGACAAATCGCTTCAGCATAGCCAACTCCTTAAACAAATAGTGTACAACTGAAAAAGGATCCCGAATAAAAAGATGCATGACCATAGTCACTGTTTCAAAGTGCCAATATGTTAAATTCCTCTGAATGGCATTGCGTTTCAGGATGTCCATTTGTGATGTGTATTCTCCTATATATACAGGCAACTATTGGCATACATGTTGCTGAAAGGATCACACTACGGAAGAGTAGGGACCAGTCTAATGCATTACCACAAGATTCTGGAGCAATGGGATGGGAGAGGGAGGGGGACAGGATTCCAGTCTATTTGTTGATTGTAAATCATGGCTCCTGGCATTAGAGATCAACTATGGTGTTATAAGATACCAATTTGATTACGGACAAATCTTGAGACTTCCTACCCTTTGGTTGAGATTTCTAAGTGGCCCAATGGTTGTATGTGGTAAAACATAATCATCTCATTGCCATGATCTGATATTTAAGAAGAATCTGGCTTTTATCAAGTGATTTTTAGACTTTCTGTTGGGCTTTGTGGATCCCCAATGGAAAGGATATGAAAAGTGGCAGCTGTTTTCTTCTAGATATTCAGTGCTGCCCCCAGTGAAGGGAATTTTGACTTACATCTTCATCCAGAGAAATATTTGGCAAAGTGGCAGGAATGATCTAACTGACAGTGCCCAAATGGTCATTGGAGTGGCTGGCCACTAACACTCATTCATTCATTCAGTCTTCAATCATATCCTCTTATGTTTTCTCAGCACCTGTGCCCTAGAAACACCTTTAATGCACAGGTGGCATCACAAAGCCACCTAACTTTAATATTACCATCTCCTTACAGAGAAAAGGATCACTAATAACCATTGCATAAGCAGTGCAGTCAATGGGGCCAAAAAATATACAATGAGAGGATACGGCTCTGGGTTATGCAGGCAAGTGGTTTTCATGCTGCAATGTTAACCCACCAGTGGGAGGAGAGTCAGCCATGGTCTTGTGTCTGTCTTCACCAGAGAAAGGGGATCTGATACAGCTAGTTAAGATTATTAACAGCCAGGTGTCACAGAGTGTGTGGCCGGAATCTTACCATTGTTCATGCCGGCGGGATTTTCCCATCCCGCTGCAGTGAACGGAGATTAGGCTGTTCGCCAAATTCTCCAACTTCGCTGCAACGGGTGCAAGGCGTGAACAGCCTGTGAGATTACGCACAGTGTGTTTATTATTGTCTGTGATCAAAGTTTTGTTTTATTATGCCAGGTTAGTGTGTGGACTTACCCTCTGAGTGGTTTGTCCTGATTTAAATAATTTCCAGCAGATTTCCACAAGATTTTGTGAATTTAAGAATAATGATTTTGTATTCCCACACTCTTTCCCTGGAAGCTTTTATGAACATCTCATGCCTGCTATCACACACACACACACAAAGAACAGATACAGAAGAGGGAAAAAAATACAATTACAAGTTTAAATGATTTCAGTCTCTTCCATAGCAGGCCTGTAGTTATTAGCTGAAGTGGTGCTGTAGCTAGCATGGAGGCTGGGTAAAAGTAGAAGATTCTCCATAAGCTGCAATGTCTACTGTCATGGAATTGCTAGGATATTGGCTCTCAGATGAACGTGAAGATGGGACAGATTGAGGGGGCAATTCCTTCTCCCACTTTCAAGGTGCAGCTGTTTCACTTTGGCCGGGTTGTCCTGCAGCTGGTTCGATAGCTTTTCAAATGGTTTTTCAGATGGAAACTTCATGGAGTTTCTCTGATCCAAACAGCTTCTGCTCAATATTGAGTTTTGACATCTCTATTGTTCACGGTGAGGCAGGCAATGAATCAGCTGGTTTATCATAGTCCAGTTTGTTTACAGTTCATCCTCAACAAAAGCATTTGTGAGTTTTACAAGTGACTGGGATTGTTCATATTTTAATGAGGTATTTGTTAGAATTTCAGGTCTTGTTTGAAGTCAACATTGCCAATGTCACATGATGTGTTGTCAGCCATCTTAAAAACTGTTGTATCCATTAAAAAAATTTACATCTTTAAAATTTGAAAGAGTTTCATGCCTGTTCTGGGCATATCACAGGGCAACATGAAAGGTCGAGGGGTTGAATGCCCACATATTGTCGATTGCAGCTTAAATGCTGGGATTTCCCTTTGAAAACCTCAGCCACTGACTCCACAATTCAGTGATGCTGTTAAATGACTGACGTACACCAGAAATTAAACATGTGACCTTTCTAGGATAAGTATGTGATAAGTAGCACATATCTAGCCCAAGTCTCCAACATAAGATCAGCGTAAGAGACATTTGCGGAGGGTTCAAAGCAGAATAGTCTTTCTCTTGGAAATTAAAACTTTCCAGAAAATCACAATGCATTTACTGAGTCACCCACCCACTCAGTCACTAACTCACTCACCCATCACTCACCTACTCATCTGTCCATTCACTCTCCCACTCACTCACCCATCACTCACCTACTCATCTGTCCACTCACTTACCCATCACTCACCTACTCATCTAACCCACACACTCACCCATCACTCACCTACTCATCTAACTATTCACCCACCCACTCACCCACTCTCTCCCATTCACCCACCCACTCACTCACCCACTCACTCTCCCATTCACTCACCCACTTATCCACCCACTCACCCACTCACTCACCCACTCACTCACCCACTGAGTCACCCACTCACTCACCCACTTATTCACCCATACTACACTCATCCACTCACCAATTCAAGCAATCATCATCCACCCAGCCATCCACTCACATTCACTCACCCAATTCAACCACTCACTCACCCACCTACCGAAAGACATGAGACCTTTGAAGACTTGAATATGGGAGCTGATATCGGAAAAAGGGGATGTGTGCTGCTTTTCTTCACTGGTTTTTCCTGGATCTGTGCCGAAGCTTTGTTGTTGCAATTGGGAACGGAAGATCCAGCAGAAAAGGCGCAAAAAAGAGGTAAGCATGCAATGATGTCTGCAGGGGCAGCAGCAATGTGTGCAGCATCAGTGCTGAACACTGATCCATTCTGCTCCTTGGATCTTGATTCTCGCAACAGGGAAAATACTTTCTTTGTATCAGATCTACTGAAGCACTTTTTCACCTTGAAACATTTTGATTAGATCAACCCGAAATCTTTGAAATGTAAGACAATAAAGACCAAGTTTATGCAATCTGTCCTCATAATTTAACCCATTCTAAATAATTGGTGTTACATTCCTTTCAAAGCCTATGCATCCCACCTACAATGCATTGCCAAATATCATCAGGGTACTTCAGATAAGCAAAGCTCTGTGCAACTAAAATATAATTTTCTATGAGTTAATCCAAACTTCTCCAAAATAGGGTCTCCCTGTTTGCACTAATGCAAACATTGTTGGCTTAATACCTTTGCAACACTAGATTTGACTTTACTGTGGCTGTTTCTCAATTCATAACCGGCTGCCAGGGTAGATCATCATAAGCCCAAACCCAAGATTTTCAGTGAGTTTAAATGCTGGATGTGTCACAAGAATGTGCCTCAAATTTAACATGCCACCCACTGCCTTAATTACTGTACTTAGTCTTCACACAACCTTAGTCTGCCTTGAGCGTTCAGCGCCTGCCATTGTAAGGGGATTGAATGCAATGTTTAAGTAAAAGATGATGAGAGACTCGGGGATAATATACAGTGGGTAAACTCACGGAATTAGCAGGTTTTCAACTTTATAAAAAGAAACAGGACGCACTTATTGTTTAAAAAAAACATATTGGACGTATCATAAAATATTAAGAGCCTGGATTGTTGCCTATTTGAATGCAATCTGCTGCTTGATTTTATAATGCTGTGCATTAGGGGCAGATAAGACTACAGAATGTTAAGCTGCCATTCTGCTCCAGCCCTCCCTGAACCGATGATTATACATCAGGAATGGGTGGGAGGAAAATGAAGGTTCCTGAGAGTAAAATGAATTGCAGGCATCCATCCTAACCTGCCCAAGAGGCAGAGCACTCAAATGTGGCACTGACTGACTAATTTATTATGATTGGCCACAAAGAGCGTTGACAAATGAAGATGTCCTACAGGTGCTGGAACCTATGCACATGGTGCCACAAGAATTGAAACAAATCGCTCTCTTTCTATAGTTCGCTTTAGTTGCTCCCGGAGCTTTAGGATGAATGATTTTCATAAATAATCCCTTGCCATCTTAGCAGCGAAGTACATCCTTCTTGCAATCTGGAATGACTGCAGGAATTGTTTCCCCATTTAAAAACAGATGGAGATTTTTTTTTAACCTAACTGTACCTGTGGCAAAATGGGGAGATTTGTCAAATGTGTTTTTTATTCCCTGTCTGAAACTTGTCAATGTATCGTCAGGCAAGTTAGATTAAAATGACCTCTAATAGACCTCTTGCCGAGTGACAGAGATGCAGAAACTTATTACCACATGGAACTGGCTGCTTTTCATTTAGTAAAGTGCTGGGACATGATTAATTGTTGCACTCAAGAAACCAAACAAAACTGGTGTCAGACTCCATTCTATTTAAAAGTAGGCCAACGCTTCCCGGAATACTGCTTGAAGTGTCTAATTCACAAAATCTTCCCTTCTCCCTCAAGTATTTAAATATACCTAAGAGGAAAATGGGAAGGTTCAATAGTTCCACAAGTTTAATCTTTATCTAACTTCTAACTATATCCTTCACTAACTTTTCTCTCGAAGCATTGCCAATTGTCCTTTGAATAAACGTATACTTTCCATTCCAGTTGCTTTTCGTGGAGACATATTCCACAAAAATATTACTGTTTGACTAAATGTTAGCTTCTTCTAACTCGTGTGCTCAGTTATTTGAACTTTCCTCCAAAGTCAACAGTGTGCTTAGATCAAATTTATTTTCCTTCAATTCCTTTCATAATCTAAAAGCTTCAAGTAAATCACTTCAAGTGAAACAAACCAACGGGGGTGAAATTGAGGTCGGCGTTCTCTTTTTGGATGCTATGAGGTTCGTTAGGATTTCGAAACACCATCCAAGGTGCACATGTATACTTTGACACAAAACACACCACACACCATGTTGCTAACAGGGCTCGCGTTCATCCACTCAACATCCATCGAAAGATTCTACAGCAGGCCAATTATGACCTGTATTTTTGGCCAGACTGGTTTTGTGATTTGCACAGAGGTTCAGCTGACTTTGCACAGGGAGCAACCCTGACACTTTCCCAATCTGTAGGATTCACTACAGGAAAAGGGATTGTTATTCAGGGAGCGTCTGGTAGGAGATTTAATGTCTTTTACACTCATTTGTTTTTTTTCTTTCTGTTAAGTTGTCTGATATGTTTTGGCTGCTAATTCAGCAATTGCACTATGCTTAAATATTTCTTGTAATTTAATATTTTTGTATTACTTGTATCTTCCAGCCGGTTAAGATTTGATTGGCAACACTACTTGCAGTAGATCAGTAGATTTTCCTCTGTTAAAATCAAGGCTTTGGTCATCTCTAATACCATGGCTACTCAATAGAAAATGGCACACTGTATAGTTTTTTTTTAATACACAAACAATTTTCTCATTTCTTCACTACTTAATTTTTAATTTCTCCTTGTATTGGCAAAACACATATAGCATTTTTAGGTAGTTATGAACCAGTGGTTAATAACGCATATTGTAATAAACAACCCTGCATGAAAGATTAAATAAAGACATGGTAGGCTTCAACTCTGTCCTAGAGCAAGCTTCAGGTGTGATGGTACTGAGGGTATTGGAAGCTTGAGAAGAGGCTGGTAATGTCGACTTTCTGCCTCATGGAAGAAGCAACAGTAAATTCTGAAGGAGGGTGAGCAGGTGCTTCTTCTGTCCACTTCTTCACACCATAACTTCAATTAGAGATGTTCCTAAGGTTCTGTTAAATACTGGTAGACATACATTACCCACACAATCAGAAAGCAAATGCAGTTGCTGTTTTTGACTGCATGTTGGCCCCATAATGACAAATTCAAATGGCAATCAGTCCCAGAGGAGTTGAGAACCCTTTAATTCTGAATTTTGACATCATGGGCCAGAATAAAGGTAAATGAAGAAATGGTAAACTCTTCGATCTGACTGGCTTTCATTGCACGTGGAGGGTGTGACTTTGTTATTCTATCTGCTCTCTTATTGGTTGTCTGTAGTGACACAAGCATACACAAGAGATAATATGACTTTTATTTACTTGGTAATCTGTAGTGCAATCTGGCAGTTAGAATAGCCAACTTCATTGTAGATTGTTGCAGTGGCATAATGGTATTGTCACTCAACTGGTAATTGAGAAGACCCAGTATATTGCACTGGGGACTTGGGTTCAAACCCCACCACAGCAAATGGTGAGATTTGAATTCAATAAAGATCTGGAATTAAAAATCTCTTGATGACCATGGAACCTATTGTCGATTGTTGCAAAATTCCATCTGGTTCACAAATGTCCTTTAGAGGTGAAAATCTGTCATCCTGATATGATCTGACCTACATGTGACTCCAGGCCCACAGTAATCAAGAGTAATTATGGATGGGGAATAAATGCTGACCCAGCAGTGATGCCCACATCCCATGAATTACAAAAAATCTGACTCTGGTTCAGTGTATGTCCTTCACAGTAAAACAACCAATCAATACTCACTGTCTGTGCTCACACTAAAATGATGGGCTGTCACTCTTCGGGGTCTTTGAGTACTGGTAAGGATTCTGGAATGAGTTAAATTGAAGTGATTGCATTTACTTTAAAATGAGCCAACAAAGCACTAAAACCATAACACACTGAAGGAGTTGTGAGGCCACACAATCAGAAAATTAAAGAAGCATGCGAGGGGCTTCTGAGGACCTTAGGCTGAATTTAGAGCTAGCAGTGGTGGACCCAATGGTGGCTTGGACAGCTAGTGTAACCCTACCTTGGCCATTTCCCTGAGCCCCATTACATAGTACAGTGGCACAGTGGTTAACACTGCTGCCTCACAGTGCCAGGGACCTGGGTTCAATTCTGGCCTTGGGTCACTGTCTGTGTGGAATTTGCACATTTTCCCTGTGTCTACATGGATTTCCTCCGGGTGCTCCGGTTTCCTCCCACATTCCAAAGATGCGCAGGTTAGGTTAATTGGCCATGCTTAATTACCCCTTAGAGTCAGGGCGCTTAGTAAGGTAAATACGTGGAGTTACGGGAATAGGGCCTGGATAGGATTGTTGGTGGCGCAGGTTCGATGGGCCGAATGGCCTCCTTCTGCATTCAGCCCATCGAGCCTGCACCACCAACAATCATAGGGATTCTACAATTCTATGAATTCTGTGTTCATCAAGAAAATAAAATATAAGCCTGTCCCCCTATTCTGCAATTTTCATGGAGGTCCAGGGGGTGGCCTTGTTTTTAATGAGCTGTGGTTGAATGTCCCTCAGAGAGGTCATGAACTCTAGGCTGCATGAACAAATATTTTAACAAACTTGGTGGTTGCCTGGGCTCTCAGCCCAGCCATTAGATTACTAAAACAACTGGTCCTGGAGAAAACATTTTTTGATTGACAGCTCAAGCACTCTGATCTTAGCTGTCAATTTCACAATGTTTGTTTACACAATGCAAATGGTTTCAAGGATTTGTGGCTTTGATTATTGATACTTTAAAGAGTCTGGATGACTGACACTTTTATTAGCTTGTAATGAAATGTCAATTTTTCAACATAGGAGAAAGTTATGAATGATTTGCTTTTTAAATCTTTTTATTACACATCCCACTATCACTATGGGACTCATTGCTCTGAGACGTTGTATAGTGGGTCATTGGGGATGGAAGTACTATAGCTTGGAATGGGAGGCTAGAGGGGCCTTAGGGGTGGGTGGATGGGCAGAGCTTGGTACTGGGGGCATGAGATTGCATTGGATGGGACATGAGGAGTGTTGAGGGGGAGGGTGTTTGAGAGCTGGAGGGGCGTGTGTTTTTATTTTAACTGCTACAAAGCTTCACAGCACCAAGATGGGCCTTTAAAACAGTCACCTCTACACCAGGCTGCTCCTGTGGCTGCTTCTGCACTTCTTCCTGTGTTGGCTGACTCCTGATGTGGAGATGCCGGTGTTGGACTGGGGTGGGCACAGTAAGAAGTCTCACAACACCAGGTTAAAGTCCAACAGGTTTATTTGGTAGCAAATACCATTTATAGCAAATAGTATGTGAGGTCACCTTTAAGGTATCCTGCACCACTGGTGATGGAACAAAATAGTTGGATCCTAATATTAAACAGTTCACTCATCCTATGTGCCCTTAGTCTCTTGGCAAACATTAAACATTGGAAGTTCCTGCCAAGTGTAAAACGTAACACATTTCTTCTAATCTGGCACAATATTATACGGATTTACTGGCACCGATTACTTGGATAAATTGCTGAACGGCAATAATTGATGGCCACCTATGCCATTTGGAATTGAATTTATCTTATTTATAGCAAATAACCATTTGCTACCAAATAAACCTGTTGGACTTTAACCTGGTGTTGTGAGACTTCTTACTTGGCTGACTCCTGACAATGATGTTCCTGTCTCTGTGGACAATTTCTCCTGAACCAGGAATTTTCCTGACTCTCGTACCCACCCCAAGGATGGAAAACTTGGCTTTCAAGTCCAGGAGCAAGTCGACTCTGCGTCTTGAATACACTTGGAACAATGACAGGTGCGAATTCCACATATAATATTCATCTTGGCCCGTCCATTCCAGTGGGAGGCCTCACACCCATGGTTATTCAATTCAGAACTTTCCAGAAGCTCAATAGTCTGTGTTGAATAAGCAAATGTTGCATACTCAATTGGCAGACAACTTCATAGTTCATCAGTGTCCATTATAAATAAAAGACAGTTCGAGAAGTTTCTATACAAACTCTGTCCATGTTTAAAGTTATGATACCCCTTTACTGGGTAAGATAATGAGGAAAGAAAGGGCTGATGTGTGTGGGGATGGGATGAAGCAAGTTAACAGGCGGCACTTGAGTGTTTTTTTTTAATAGGAGAGCTAACCTACAATTTTACACATGGACAACTTTGTTCAGCCTGGAAATTGGGTACAAAGGAAGTGTTATAGCAACCACCTCTTTGCTCAGCTAAAATTAATAGGGCAGAGGTGATTTTTGGGAAAAGTGTCATGTCTGTTGTTCTCCCACAATAAGGGAACTTACACAGAAGGCTGCGCAATTCAATTCCAAATGGCATAGGTGGCCATCAATTATTGCCGTTCAGCAATCTATCCAAGTAATCGGTGCCAGTAAACCCGTATAATATTGTGCCAGATTAGAAGAAATGTGTTACGTTTTACACTTGGCAGGAACTTCCAATGTTTAATGTTTGCCAAGAGACTAAGGGCACATAGGATGAGTGAACTGTTTAATATTAGGATCCAACTATTTTGTTCCATCACCAGTGGTGCAGGATACCTTAAAGGTGACCTCACATACAGTTTGTATTCTCACGTTTCTGAAATAAAACTTCCCTTTAAAAACAAAATATGCCATTATCAAAATGTAACTGCATAATTTTAAGTGACAGCTTAAAAAAATGGAAACATTACAATTATGGTACTGATAATATGTGAATGCTCCCTGGTTACATTCATGGTTAATTTTAGAAATTTCAATTTGCTGTTATGAGGAAGCTTGCATTTAATTGTGGTGCCAAATGTAGTGTGACCCTGCATAAAGACCTGTTCATTTGGATTCAGGTCTATTCCTTTTGTTCTTTGAAGTTTTAAGTGTCAATGACACAGGGTTAGTGATTATAGCTCCTCAAATAATTATGTTTATCATATTTTCTGTTTCATTACTACTTCTAACAGAAATTCACAATCTCATACACACCATAGAGGTTGGGATGGTTACAAGAATACCCTCAAAAGCACTGTGGTCAGCAGCATCTACGATACACATTCGTGAGCTGTTAATGAATATTATTACTAATTAGGGACTGATCAAATGGAGTTACTGAGCAGGAACACCACTCCTGGAGTGAAAAACAAGGGCTTGTTTATCTTTAGAGAAAAGGTATAACATGTAGTGGTCTCAACCTATCTACGTTAGGTAAAAAATAGACTTCTGGCTAAAAAATAAAAGAGGGATCATAAACACGCAAGTTTTTAGGGTACCAGATGTTTTATATTACAAGAATTCGGCCAATTAAAATAATTTCTGATGGACTTTTCTGTGGTGCCATCTTCCTCCGACCTACTAAATACAGTAAATTCAGTCCGGTAACTCGCTTGCATTGTGACAATTACCATTTTCTACCTTAATGTTTTAATACACACAACTGACTCTGTGTCAAAACCCCTGGTTTGGCTGATTTAATTGCATTGTTTCTAGGCCAGCTCTCTGAAGCAGTCACCAACTATTGAAAACAGGAGAGTGTGAGGTTATCTATTTTGGACCAAAAGAAGGATGGATCGGAGAAATTTTCTACAGTGAAAAACAAGAAAGGGTGGATACGCAAACAGATTTAGGGAAACATGTACCAACGAACACTAAAGGTTTGCAATCAGATTGTTATGATCTTGGCCAAACCTTCAGTATGACTTTGTTCAGGACCAATAATGTTTTGTTTAATGTCGACAAAGTTTGAGATTCAAGACACTTGCTACTTGAATAAAGCAACAAGACCGAAATGAACTTTGCTGTACAAGGTCAGAAAGATAAAACAATTTATAATATCTATCTTATACTCTACCATTCGGAGTTAATATGAGGTACGTGTCAATTAACAGCCAACCTGTGGTCAAACGCACTACATGACAAAATAAATGGAAAATAGAACCAAGGTGGACTCCATGGATTTATAAGCAACCCACCCAGACAACAGTAAACACTGTGGCCACGATCTCACTGTGGGCGGAGTGAGCCGGTAAGATCGCTGGAGAGCCGGGAAATTGGGTTCACGCCCAATTTCTTGCCTCTCGTGATCTTACTAGCACCGGATATCCGGAGAGATCAGCCTCACGCCCGAAAAGTCTCTACATCACAATGTGGGCAGAACTGTTTCCTCAGCCCCACATAACCCAGAAGGAAAGGACAGTAAAAACAAGGAAAAAAGAATACTGGTCCAAACTGGTCTTGTATTCTTTAATATGGAACACTAGTAAAAACTGGGAAATCAGAATACTGGTCTGAACTGTTTTTTCTATTGGGTGACCCTTACAGTCCCAAACACCCTAATACTACAACTAGAAAAATGAATTTCATTACAAGATACAAAAAGTAAACAAAAAGACAAATGGAATTCTAGCCTTTATTCGTAAAGGACAATACTATTAATGGTAGGTCTTGCTACAGTTATTCAAAGATAATACTATATACAGTTCTGAGCAACATATCTAATCAGGGCTCCAAGGATTAATTAGAAGTGGCAAGGTTACATAAATTAAGTTTGTGTTGCCTGGAACATATAAGTGGTGATTTGATTGAGGGTTTTAGGATTTTGAAAGGAATTGAATTGACAGGCAGAGAAAAACCTTCTCCAGTGATGGAGATCTCCAGGACAAGTGCCCATCACCTTAAATTCGAGCCAGACCATTCAGAAGCGAAGTTAGGAAACACTTCCTCAGGCAAAAGGTGGCCATGATGTGGGGATGCTGGTGTTGGACTGGGGTGGACAAGATGAAAGGTGACATGACATCACAAGCTTTCAGATGACTTCATCTGACAAAGGAGCTGCGCTCCAAAAGCTTGCGATTTCAAATAAACCTGTTGGACTAAAACCTGGTGTCGTGTGACCTCCCATCAGGGAAAGGGTGATAGAACTGTAGAACTTTGTCATTGAAAATAAAACAGAAGATGTTGGCTCAATTAATCATTTTAAATCTGAGATCAATATATTTTCAGTAACTAAGGGAATTATGGGATGTAGAGCTGAAGTGAGTGGACAATATGGTGATCCTGATGATACCAATTGGCCCTTATTTTAACGCTTTAATGTGCTTGATGCCTAAATTGAGTTCCACCTGAAAATTGGAATGGGTGACTTCTAACAATAAGTCAGCAATATTTTTTTGGGGGGGTTTTCCATAATTACTCCTCAACCACACGCCAACCACATTTCCAGGCAATGTTCGGCCTCAGTATTGTGAGGCAGCTCTGTGGAAATGAATCTTTGAGTCTGTGCATCACAATGTGTAAAAATTGCAATGATTGGTTTGGTATCCATTTGGTTTCCACTCCATTGCTGTTCCTGTGTCCACTGGTATTCAGATATGAGGGAGTTTGATGGGCTGCACAGCCTCACCTTTGATAAACTTTACAAGCGGTTTCTTCACATGTACGTCACCACAGCCACTAATTGCCTGGCTTGAATCGAAGGGAAGGGTTTATAACAGATGCCCTGTGCCATTCCTTGGCTTGGTTGCCATAGCAATCTTTAGTTGAAGTGGATGGCTTGCAGTTATGGGAGCAGGGGGAAGGGAACCACTAAACTGCAGTTTATCTGGTCTTTGTGTGGTTGAAGTGCTTCAGAGAGTGAACACAATAAGAAGTCTGCATCTGTGCGCAGAGACAGAGAATGAAAGCGACTGTCTCAATAGGGTTTGTCACTGCAGGGTCTCCATTTACAACTGGAGTTCAGCAGTACTAACATCATTAGGCACTTTGTTTCAGTGTGTTTCCCTGGGTTATTTTTAAAGCGTGGCCCTTTTCTTTCCCTCTCCAAAATCCAGCAGGAGGTGCAGACTCGCATTTCCTCATTTGCTAAAAATAAATAGAAAGTGGGTGCTGGGTTTTTGCAAGACCTGAAGAGATTTCCCACATCCTATGTGTAACAAAATTGTAAATCAGTTCTTTATAAACAGGTTTATCACTCAATGCCACAGGGAGAGAGATAAAAGGATCTGTGCTTTCATCATTGGCACATTATAGCTCGCAATCCAGCATAAAGGTTAGTGGCAAAATCTGACAGGAACAGTCTGATTTAACGGAGCCAAGAAAGCAAAATCACTCCATGGGATTTAGTATTGAATGCTTCGACTAACAGAAATGAACACAGCATTCTCAAAAGACAATTACAACTGTCCCCCCAAAAATATTCTTGTTCACACAGTGTCTAAGCACTAAATAACCATCTTTCTTCTCTTTTCATGATAATTAGATTTTTAGCTGCAGAAGTTATCAGTCACGCGTGTTTCGCCTATTTACAGGGATGACAGTTGTTCTTCACCTCAGAGTTGTGATGCCACACATTACATCACTTTACATCACTTGCCCGTGATTCTGGAGAACGAAAAGAATGTCATGGCAACGAATCAAACCTAGTCAGCTTAATCAAGTGAGTGTGTGCTCAGGCAAGTAGTATGAGAAGGATTCACAGTAATGGAAATGAAACTGTACAGTAAAAAAACAAGTGTGTGCCTTAAACCATACTCAAATACCCTCAGAGCAACCATTCTTCATTTCTCATTCCCATACTCGCCATCCATTTGACTTAAGTGAGGCTGTCTGTTGAGTTACGCTCAGTTTTATTTTTTTTTGCTGCACCCCGGACTAATTAATTTAGATTCCTGAAGCTTAGAGTGAGAACTTCCAATTAATCAATCTGAACAGTACTCACTAGCCTCCTATCCATCTCACCCCACTCACTGCTACCCTCTTGGACTCTGCCAACAATCGCTGCTTCTCTCTGCATTTGCCTCCAATAACCTGATTGTGAATGCATTGACATCCTGGCCTTGATATAGAACCTTGGTTCAGGGCTGGTGACACCATGCACCTTATTGACATCGCCTGACTTTGTTACCTTATCACCATCAGCCCTGAAAATTATTGTGGTGCCCGAGTGGCCTTTAGGCTTGGTTTCTCCCCCTACTCCTATGCTGCCTTCTCCTCCTTCAAGTGCCTCATTCTGTTGCTCCCCTATTACCTTCCTTTAATCTTCATTGACTACTGTCCATGCCCAAACTACACTCCAGGATTTTTACCAAAATACCCCCAGTCTCTGCAATCTTCATACTCTGTAATTTCAAGCGCCATATCGATTGACCTTACCCTCTCCTGTCTGAATGTTCTGTCCTCCTATTCGTCCTAAATGTCTTCTTCAATATAAACTTCCCAACTCATTTTCATGTCACATGCTTGACTTTGCCAACTCCCCAATGGCATCTCTGTGCCAAGTTAATTGTATATCAGTTATATTTGATTATATTCAGGTGAAGGGCATTGGGGTTTCACTTGAACAGATATAAAGAGACACTTCTTGAACTGGTACGTCAGGATGTTTGTCATGTTTCACTCTAATTAAATGTTAGACAGAGTAAAGACTGGCTTCAGCATCATCCTTCACAACTAGCTTTCTGGTTTAAAATGTACTCATGGTTTCAATCATTGATGATGCCATCTGGAATCACTTCCTTGTATCCCTCATGATCCCCATCTTCCTATATGCTCCTTTCAATCCCATTTCCTTATGTATCTGTCTCTGGAAAAACCCTTCTCCCAAGTTGCTTAGAATGGGACTTCCAAATTCCTAAGTCTTATGTTCACAATTCATCACTATTTCTCTACAATCATCATTTTTTTCAACAACCTTTAATGTCCTTGTCCCAGAAATGCATTTGTTCTTTCCTATGGTGGTTGCTTTCACAAGAAATGGTCCCAATCTTGACTCCTGCAAAACCATCGGTTGTGCAACTTAGCTATCCATTGACAGACCTGGCTGGAACACATTATATTCTCCAGTCTCATTCTCACTCATTAAATCCCTCCATTAACCTAGGATCTTCCTGCAGAGCAAAAATAAGCTCCTAGCTTCTTGACTCTGCTCCTCAGCACTCTCTCCCTCACCTTTAACAATATGTATGAGGAGCTTATAGAATTTGGCTATCCAACTCCTTTGTCACTCAACTGTTCTAGTGACCTCCTGGCTACCTGCCATCCTGAACTTCAGCTCATAAAAAGCTTTGCTCCTTTATCCTATCCAGTACCATTTAATTTACCCTTGCCCTTCCTGACCAATATTTGGTCTCAGTTTACCAAAGCCTCAGATTTAAAGTTCTTGTAATAAGCCTGCGGAGGCAGAAGTCCCTTCACCAAAATCCCTTTCTCTACAACTCTAACAGTAGTACACAGAATTAGCAGTCTACCACCAAGGGTTCAGAGGAACTGACACTCCCAGTTAAGTACAAGGCAAAGACTCCCTGATTGGCGCATCAATTGGATCCTTAATCAGGGAGTTCATACTCCAATAGGCCAACCTCAATGGCCTGATTGAAGTCATTACATTCTTCTCTTCATGTTTAAATTCCTTTCCTGCCCATACCCCTCCCCACCTCCGTAACCCCTCCAATTCTAAGTTCATCTGGCCTCCACCTCTAATATACCCATTCCTGTGGGTCAGCACAGTAGCACAGTGGTTAGCACTGCTGCTTCACAATACCAGGGACCCGGGTTCGATTCCTGGCTTAGGTCACTGTCTGTGTGGAGTTTGCATGTTCTCCCTGTGTCTGCATGGGTTTCCTCTGGGTGCTCCGGTTTCCTCCCACATTCTGAAAGATGTGCTGATTAGATACTGTGGCGACTCGTGGAATTTCACAGTAACCTCATTGCAATGTTAATGTAAGCCTTACTTGTGACTAACAAATAAATAAACTTTATAAACTTTCCCTTCAGGCCATCACTGATGGCCATGACGTCCTAACTGTCTCATTCGATGCTCTGGAATTCCTGACCTGAAACCCACAGGTCCTCAGGCTTGCTACTTTTCTTTAAAGTTCATTTCTCTGACTAAGCATTTGTTCACTCAGTTTTTTAAAATTACACCACTGTTAAGCAAGCACTTTGGGACATTTTCAGCATTCTAGGTATGGTATAAATTGCTATTAGAATTTTGTCGGTGAAAGAGTAAGATTTAAGCTAAGACCGCTTCATTTCCCCATTCACAGGGAACAAGGAGCTGAATCCTAAACACTGCAGCTCTAACTGAGGCTTTCCTTTAATGAGGCTGCCTAAGAAGCAGTGTCAGTGTGACTAAGCTGAAAGCTGTGTTTCAGAACAATCGTCCCTGTCAGCCAGAATATGCCAGGGCAACACCAGTCAGAACGTCACAGCAAATAGCAGGACAGAAAGTGCAACTAATTAGGGTGCCACTGATGTACAAAATGTATTTAGCTTGCTATTTCCTCCCTTCAATTAAATCCCCAAAGGCAGTAGATAATATGAAGTGAATTCTGATTTTCTACTGATATTTCTATTTTTTACATCTTTTCTCTGGAACATGAGCTCCCAGTTCTTTGTACCACTCCAATCCTGGCCTCTTGTGCATCCCCCCATGTTAATCATTCCACCATTGCTCTTGGTTCTTTCAGCTGCCTACTTGTAGGTCTGGAATTCATTCCTTTAAGCTGCTCCTCAGAATCTACCTCCTTGACCAAGCTTTTGGTCACCTGCCCTAAAACTTTCTTACGTAGTTTGTAATCAACCTTTGTTTGGTAACACTCCTGTGAAGCACCTGGGGGGATGTTACTATCTTAAATGTACCAAGTAAATACAAGTTGCTACTGTTATAACAGCTAGTTCACCCCAAGCTAACCAGTTGATAACTAACTGAACAGTTGAGCTCACTAATTGCTCCCTCACCCCGTGCTCACAATGAATTCAAAAATCAACCCACAGATGCAAGATGAGATCACCCATTTTTAAAGGCCCCACTGGAAGATAAATGTTACCTTCTCCCCTCAACCTCCTGCGCCCAAAGGATTCACAATTATCTGACATATACTCCCCCATAAACCAGAGAAAATGAGACCTTATCAATTCATTAGGAATTCTCCTTTATCCACCACCTTTCATCAGAGTTGTAATTACAGGAATGCCAGGAAATTTGCAGTAAGGCACCATGGAGTTCAACTTGAGTGTCTTCAAATTGACAAAAAATGACCTGGATTGAACCTTCAATGGGATTCCATAGTGCCAGTGGTGTTTATCCACCACCTTACTCTTCATTTCATCCTCCACATGTCCAATCAGTTTTATAGCACCTGTACACTCAAATAAACCTGAATCCACTCAGTCTGGTCTTGGTTTGAATTAATTGCACAGAGCTGAGATCTTAATCACTGCAGACTCCAGTCTTTGTTTGATATTGTAATATTTAGATTCTAGATTTAATCTGAGTTCATTACAGGCAAAGCAAGTACAGGAGCAAAGGTTGATTTGCGCCCATTTTCGAGGTGGCATGAATGCCCTTAGACTCCAGAATGGCATCTTCAGTGCACATACACGCCTACAGAGTAAATCACGCTGCACACTGTATTATCATGTCAATGTTAACCAGAGGATTACAAAGCAGGCGTATCATTATATCAACCAGCAATGCTGATTTGATGTCAGTGTTGCCATTTGGGGTTTAATGATCCAGCGTTCTTTTAAACTCACATAGCTGAACATGGATTCATCAGCAGAAAGGATCCCCCAGCAGTCCTATATAAAGGGATAGTCACCTACGTACAACATTAGTTGCTGGTTGATTTCTTCTGGCTATTGATTTGATTCTACAAGTATTCTGGCGCTTGCTATAATTTTTACTACTTGCAAATTGGTGTGGTGGTTGCTGACCACAAAGGTTCTGCAGAAAGCACCTTCCAAACTCACAACCACTTCCAGCTAGAAGGACAAGGGCGGCAGGTACAGGAGAACACCACCACCTAGAAGTTCCCCTCCAAACCACTCATCGCCCTAACGTGGAAATATATCACTGTTCCTTCGCAGTTGCTGGGTCAAAATCCTGGAATTCAATCTCGAACAACAATGAGGGTCAACCACAGCACATGGACTGCAGTGATTCAGGAAGATAGCTCACCACCATCTTCTCAAGGGCAACTAGGGATGGGCAATAAATGCTGGCCAGCCAGTGAAGCCCATGTCCTATGAATGAGTGAAAAAAAGAGTTGCTCCAAGCACAGGTCCACTAGTAGATATTCCCCTTCATATCAAGCATGACTTGAAGAATGAACAGAGGTCACACAGAGTAGGGTATGGTGCTGGAGGAAGGAGTGGGGAAGGGGGATCCCAGCAGGAGCTCATATCTATCCTGAGTTTTTAGGGAGCAATTTTCCTACCTGAACCTCTGTGAGGAATAAAGCAAGCAACAGCTGTGCTTTAGTAAAATTGGCCGCACAGATATCTGCATCCACTGCAGCCACAACTGCAACGTCAGAACATGGTAAGGGTGTCTTTATCATTGACTGTAAAGGAGATCATGCCAATAAACCTGTCTGCATCTGGCTCCTTTCAGGTTGGAGCTGGAGGCATTTGCAAAATCTCACAGTTTGTTGTTCACTGTTGCACAAGGAAGTTCACTGAGGTTTTTTATTTGCAAGAGAGCTGACTATATTTCATTCTCTCTTGTCAGAGACCAGCTCTGATGGTACATGGAGCACAGTGCCACTGACTTTGCACATTGCTTTGCAGACATTTCATGTCAACTATACCCACACCAGAACTGAATGTGATTCCTCCCTCAATGTACAGCTCGCGTGTAATCATAGGCAGCGAATCAGACAGGTCAATGCCTGGTATGCTGGCAGCAGTCATGATGCCTTCATTCTGCAGCAGTCCACTATGCCATCTGCCACCATGTAAACCAATAAATACTGTGACAAGAGTTGGCCACATGGCTGACTACTCCAATTTGTAACCTATGCACATGTATGCACCATACGTAGGACAAAGGCCACGCTGCCACACAAAATGTGATCGAGCCAACCATTGGGGTGCATAAACAATGCTTCCACTACCCTTGACTGTTCTGGAGGAGCCCTGCAATACTTAGCAGAGGTCATGTCAAGATTTATGGCGTTCTGCTGTGTGCTGCGCAAAATGGTCATTATGAGGAAACAGCCTTTGCCTCCAGCAATATTGGCAAACAGTTAAAGAGATTCAACATGAGGAGGAAGGGGAAATGAGAAGCCAACCTACAACCCTTTCCAGGTTGTCCATGAAGAATTAGTCCAAGTGTGAAACCAATAAACACAATCCCCATCCCCTTTCACCACATCTTACCATCCCTCTGTCACTGACCATCACAAGGCCTGTCTTGGCCATAAAATAAACATAATGGCCACCAAATTCCAAACCGTGTGATACTGCATACAAAAGACAACAAATCATCTTTGTGCATCCTCATAGTGACCATCTTTTATGTGCCTTTGCCTGTTTTTGTGCTCCTTCACAGTACTACCCTAGAGCTATAGCACAACCAGTGCGGGTCTGCTGACTCTCAGTGGAAGACACTGCAGATGATATGATGTCTTTGAGAATAATCTCAAGCCTACGAGGCCAAGCCTTGGACAGTGCCACCTCAGCGTGGGAAGTAGTTTGATCTGGTTGGCTGGCAGACAACAGCAGAAGCACTGATAGAGTTCAAACTCTTCCTTGGAGAGTACACCAGGCTCCACGGAGCTGCCACTCCCCCAGGGTGTCATCTCAGCAATCCTGGTAATCTCCTGGACAAGTGGTGGTTGGGCTGTTGTGAACCTCTTTACTCACTGCAATTAGCAATGGCAATAACAGCAAGCTGACCTTGCCTGACCTCAGTCTGAGCTTCCACTGCGGCGCTCCAATGTTTGGTGGCTGCTGCTTTTGTTGTGATGGAAGCTGGGACATTGGTCTTCAGGCTTTGCATCATGGTGGGGCTGCAAGTGTGCAAACAGAAATGGCCACCGCTATGTGCTGGATAGGACAGTGTCCAAGCACTGTGTGAGGTTTTGTGTGAAGTTGATCTGCACTCTTCCATGTCCTTGGCATTAATGACCGGCTTCACAATGTGCTAAGCATCCCATTGGGCATAACTATCAGCATTCTACCACAGGCTGTCCATTGAAGTGTTTATCTGAATCTGTTACGTCAGAACCCCCTTGCAAGCTCACCCTCTGACAACCTTACCTCCTGCCCTGGCTGCAGGTAACTTCTGCCTGGTGTCTCGCCAAAGTGCAGTTGCCGCCTCGATGCTATTCTCAAAATGACAAGCAGTCTCATTTTCTGAGCTGGTGGCTGCGAGTGTGAAGTCATGTGACAATGTTTCTTCATTCCCACAGTCTTCCTGCTCTTTCTCCATTGCCAGAAAGGATGAGGTTGTGGTGTGGATGATGGGGGCAGGACACGAAATAAGATGGCCATGCCAACCATATCTGCAGCTTGTGGTTCAGAAACAAGTGTGGAAAATGAAAGAAATGATTAGGGATGAAGATACTCTCTTCCTCGGTGACTTCAGCCCCACAGGTGGCCACAGTCTCAGCAATGGGTATCCCAGTAATGGTGACCACCATCTCCTATATCAGAGTGAGAACATGCAACTGCACCTGTCCTCTGCAGTTAGCTCTGGCTCCCTCCAGTCGTGCAGCATCTTGTCCTGCAACTGAGAGGTGAAAGTGTCAGTGAGTGCGGTACAATGTATTTGGATGGTGTGGCTGCCATAGTTGAACCAATGGTATTGTGTATGGGTTCAGTGCTATGAATGTGAGGCTTGCAGCAGTGGGATGTGTGTGAGGGTGTAGTGAAACATATAAATTCTAGGTATAAATCCTGACTGATAGAGATTGTTGGCAGTTGAGTCATGGGAATGTGCCAAATTAAGTAGTGTCTGAGGCATTTGGTAGGATATGGCATTCACTGACTTTGACCACTCATGTAAGGTCATTGAACGTCTTGTGGCACCGCATCCAGCTCCTCAAGGCTTGATTCCTGGCATTGTCCCCACTACCTTCTGAGTGTGTGTCTGGAGGACCTCCTGACCCACTGCAGATTCAGAACATCGCACCTTTTTTCAACCTCCTCACCAAGGCCCCTAATGCAATGTTTCAAAACCAAAGAGCTCACTTTCCCACATTGTACCAATCTCCAGTGTTTCCCAGGTCATGTACGACTCTCGGCACCTGCTCCAGACACAGTGAACCTCCCCTTTAATGGTTGTAAGCTGGTTTTAAGCAGTGACTACTCATGATCTTGGCTATTGCATCCAACCAATTAACAGCATGGTTACATAGGATCATAGGAGCATGGGAGCAGCAGGCCATTCGGCCTATTCAATATGATCATGATTGATCATTCACTTCAACACCTTTTCCCCATATCCCTTTATGTTATTGGTATTTAGAAATCTGTCAATCTCTCCTTTAAACATACTCAATGACTGAGTTTCCACAGGCCTGTGGGCTAGAAAATTCCAATGATTCATAATCTTCTAAGTGGCTTCCCCTTTAGTTGAAATAGTGGGATGTATTTTACTGCCCCGCCCACCATAGGAACCAGAGCAGGCAAGGGCGGACCATGGAAAGGTCCATTGCCCTCGGGCAGGATTTTCCAGTTTCAGGGTGAATGAGGCTGGAAAATCCCGCCCAGTGCTGGCTGAACATTGAAATCACTAAAATGAGCAGGAAGGATGAGGCATTGCAATTGAAGGCAGGGGTTAATTGGGTATTGTGATCACCATTTCCACTTTGGGGGCTATTAGATTTAACCTCAAAAACCTTTGTGAGTATCTGTAACGTATCCTCCCACAGCACTGGTCGGTCATGTCCTAATTCAAATTATAGTTATTATTTGAGCAGTTTGGTCATTAATTCTTGGTAATGTGCAACTTTTACTCTGATTGACAATCCCAACAAACTTAACACAATGAGACCAGAAGGCAGGAACCACAAGAATGCCATGTATTGAGAACAGGAGATAATCACTAAAGAGAAACATTGGCAGCAGGGCAGAGAACAAGTGGTAAATGGAGTTGGAGAAAAGAATTGGTAAGTTAGCCAACTATTAAACTTCCCAAACAGCAATACTCACGGACTTGGACATCTTGCTTAAAATAGTTGCCATGGAGTCTGCTACCAGCCTGTTACTTACCTCATGCTGTGCCCCTACTGTGTACTTGCACATAAAAATAAGAACAGTTAAGCATGTTAAAAATAAACTATGCACTATGAATTATAAAGCATAACAAACAGCTGGCAATTAGTTATAAGGCAGTAATTCAGTCACATCCTCTAGTGAAGTTTATAAACAGCTCGAGCTTTCTGCTCCTTGTACACGACATCATTGTCACGCCGCCTTGTCTGAATTACTGCCCTGCATCCCACTGCCAGCTCTTTGTTGTCCTGTTAATGCCATGCCAACAGAGGCAGGAAACCAACACGGATTCATCTTGGGGGACAGCATTGATTCTGCATAGTTGCTGAATATTCCACATCTTATTAACCCAAAGAAATGCCTCCAGCTCAGCATTACTACAGAAAAGGTCCGTGAGACACAATCAATTAGTAAAAGGTTTGATTCCTGTTCTGTACTTTATCCATAGAAATAGTTCTACCTCGAGCCTAAGGCAAGGAGCTGAAGATATTGGTTACAGTTCTGACTCTGGATTAGTGTCCAGTGATTGCTGCTGGAGCCTGTGCTGTATGAAGCTGCCAAATGCTGATATATTGCTGGGAATACACCTTGTGACCAATTCGTCCATATAAAAAACTCAACAGTGGCAGGAGTATCCCGGGAGGGCAGAAACCAACACTTAAAGTAACTGATAATATATGCAAGTGGACAGTATATTTGGGTATACAAACTGAAAATGCCTGGGAACTGCATCCACTGGAAGTCAGTCTGAAAACCGGCAAAAGCCTTAGAGAAATGATGTAAGCAGCTGTTTGTTCTTCCTCTTAAGGATACACATCAGGGCCTATCTTTGTTTTTGGTATTTGAGCCTGTAAACGGTTGCAATAAACTCATCCAACTTCATATTCTAAAAGTGCAATGATTCTTAATGAACCTTTTCTTGGACACAGCACAGTGAAGGAGAAATACAACCATTTGAACTGTTCTTTAATCTTCATTTATATTACACCAGGAATTTTCAGTTCTGAAGTGTTGTACGTGTGAAAGCTCACAATTATAAGATGAGATTGTAGCAGGTATAAATAATTACTAAACAGGGAAATATTCGGAAAGTAAATCAGTTTGGCAGATATAGTCAATACTAATGAAACAATTATTTTACAGCCTTTTAAAGTCAAGGAAGACCATATGAGGGCATGGACTTTTACCAACCAGCCACCGGAAGATGGCTGTTGTTACTGGAAGCCAGTCACGTATGACATTACTGCAGGAGTTCCTCAGGATAGTGTACTAGGACAAACAATCTGCAGTTGCTTCATCAATGACCTTCCCTCTACCAGAAGACCAGATGTTGGGATGTTCACTGCTGGTTGCACAATGGTCAGCACTAGTCGCAATTTCTCAGATACTGAAGCAGTCCATGTCCACATGCAGCAAGACCTGTGCAGCTTGGGCTGATGAGCGCCAAGTAGCATTCATACCATAAGTGCCAGAGAATCACCTCCACCAACAAGAGAGAGTCTAACCATCCCCCCCCCCCCCCTACCACCACACCCCCATCCCACCCACTGCTTGAAATTCAATGATGTTACCACAGCTAAAACCTCCACCCTTAACATCATGGGGGTCACATTTGACCAGAAGGTATTCAACAGGACCTGACACATGAATACTGTGGCTGCTCGATCAGGTCTGACGTTGTGAACACTGTGACGAGTGGTTCACCACCTGACCACTCACAACTTTTCTGCAATCTATCAAATACAAGCCAGGAGCCTGATAAAACATGATCCACTTACCTGGATGAGTGTGACTGCAATAATCCTCAAGAAGTTTGAACCATCCAGGACAAAGCAACCTGCTTGACTGGCATCCCATCCACCACTTTCATCATTCACCCCCCACCCCGCACTGGTACACAGTGGCAGCACTGCATACCATCTACACGATGCACCAAAGCAAGTCGTCAAGCCTCCTTCAACAGCACCTTCATAGAATCCATACAGTGCAGAAGGAGGCCATTCGGCCCATCAAGTCTGCATTGACTACAGTTCCACCCAGGCCCTATTCCTGCAACTCCACGTATTTACCCTGCTAATCCCCCTGACACTAGGGTCAATTTGGCATGGCCAATCAACCTCATCCACATATCTTTGGATTGTGGGAGGAAACCGGAGCATCGGGTTTCCTCCACCTATGTCACCTTCAAGGACAAAAGCAGCAGGGTCATCTGATTACCACTCTCCCCAGGTTTCCCTTCAAGTGTCACTTAGATATACATCACAGCTCCTTCTCCTTGCTGGGTGAAGTTTGTGGAACTCCCCAGCTCCTGTGCGAGTAGCTTCATCAAATGGATTACAAAAGGAAAGGCCACCATTACCTTCCCAGGCAAACAGAGATAGATAATGAATGTCAGCTTTAGTGGCAACGCACTTATCCCTGGAATGAATTTTTTGAATACAAGGAGCGAATCCTCCGTTCTGGAGTCTATGTTTAGTATCATGTGGGAGTGATTCCCATTTGGTGCAGAACAGCTGACCAGGATCTTATGCTGTTCAGCTAATTAAATATGCAGCCGCAAGGAGCTTGTGATTTTTGTGGCGGGACAGGCAGGAAGTCACCATCCCTGTTGTTACCTCATAGGATCGAAGGCACCCGGAAAACCTGCACTAACCCTTCCACCTTTGCTCAGCCACTGCTCCAAACTCCCTCCCTTCATTGGCCATCCTCCATGCAATTTACACTGCCACCACCCAGTCTCCAGGGCTGGCATTACAAACACTTCCCAAAGAGGACAATGTAGTGGCAACTCACTATAAATCATAGAATCCCTACAGTGCAGAAGGAGGCCATTCAGTCCATCAAATCTGTAGCGACTAGAATCCCACCCAGGCCCTATTCCCCTCACCCTTATTTATCCTGCTAATCCCCCTGAGACTAGGGTCAATTTAGCATGACCAATCAACATAACCTAACATCTTTGGACTGTGGGAGGAAACTGGAGAACCCAGAGGAAGCCAAAGCAGACACGGAGAGAATGTGCAAACTCCACACAGACAGCGACCCAGGTCCAGAATTGAACCTGAGTCCCTGGCATTGTGACGCACCAGTGCTAACCACTGTGCCACCATGCCGTGGAAGAAGTCCATCATACTAGGTACACACCACTTACATGCAGTCGTAAAAGTGCACATTCTAATTTCTCGCTGGCAAGGATCTTAAATTGGAGGGGTAATGTAATTCCAGTGAGGTGACCTTTCAATGAGCGTGCATGACTTGCTAAAGGGCTTCCTAATGTTGTTCATCGGCAAGTGCAACCTGTCTTTAACCTGCTTTTAAAGTCCCGAGAACTTAATTCCTAAAGCGATGTTTTGGCCAAATGAAGTTCTCCCACCCACCAAGCTTCCCACTGCTGGTGGGACCGGAAGGTTCCACTCCAAAAGTAATCTGTTAAATCTCTGTACATGACAGAAATAGACTGAGACATGTCTGGGTAAAGGCAATGACAAGGACATATCCAAATGTTTACATGTCAGTACAGCACGGTGATTTTGAAATTATTCAAAGAGTCAACCATCAGATTTGGCAGCAAGGGAAAGCACCAATCACTTCACAATTGCCCTGCATGGGGGAAAGTCCTTGTAATTTCCACCACAATTTCAGTGCTGCAAATATTGTGTATAGCTGCAGTTCAGAATACAACAAGCTTCTCCCATTGCAATCTGAGCGTTACTGCACGCTATAGACATGTATTTGAATTGAGGGCTTCACTGGTGCTTGCCAACTTTATTTGAAACTCTTGGTCAGTTGCTGCTGCTCTATTTTCTAAGTACGAATATAAAACATTTTAGCACGAAGGAGCTCATGCTGGATGCATTCTTTCACACCGAGGAGAATTCAAGCATGCAATGGAAATAAAAAACAGGGCTCTTTCATCTGCTGAGGGCTTCCATTCCCCTCATGCCTGACTTGTGATACATTGTCAATTAAAGTCAGACTACTAGCTCATTTGATCAAGTATTTTATTGTTTTAAATGAGATTCAAATGAACTCCTATCAGGCAAGTCACACTCAGCCATTAATTATTGCGTCCCCAGCTGGGCCTTTTCAGCTTGCTGCTATCCCCTGAGCATTCACACTGCTCGCTCTTCCCTCTGTACAATCTATCACTTGTGGTAATGGAGACCAGCCGATGCGTTGGAGCGGGAGGTGTTTTATCCTCTGGGCGACTGCGGTAAGACCTTGCTGTTCATTACTCTTGTATCAATTTCAGCCTTCCTTGGCGCTCTTCAGTGCAGTAAATTCTTACATTTATATAGTACCTTTCAATGTCACCCGGCTATCTCGAATTATGTTCGAGCCAATGGGGTTATCTTTGAAGTGTAGTCACTGTTATAATGCAGGAGAAGCAGCTGCCCATTGTGCACAGTAAGATCCCACAATGTGATAATGTCCTGATCTATTCGAGTGATACTTGTTGTGCAATAATTGTTGGTCAGGATATTGAGAAAAACACCCGTCCCCCTTTGAATAGGATTGTCGTCATTTACAGCCATCTGAAAGGGCAGACTCTGGCCTGGGTTTTCAGGTTAGGCCTTGGTGGTGGATGCGATAGGCCAGTCAAAAGCCCTTTGACTCTTGTCAAGACCTGAAGATCCCAGCAGCAGGCGGGGTTGGAAAATCCTGGCCTCTGTTTAACATCTCTTCTGAAAGATGACATCTCCATTCCCTCAATACAGCACTGAAGTGTTGAATTTGATTTAGGGCTCCAGTACCTGGACTTTTGAGACTTGAACCCACAGCTAATGTGGAGTGCCAGGGACCTGGATTCAATTCCCGGCTTGAGTCATTGTCTGTATGAAGTTTGCACGTTCTCCCCATGTCTGCATAGGTTTCCTCCAGGTGCTCCAGTTTCCTCCCACAGTCTGAAAGACGTGCTGGTTAGGTGCATTGACCCGAACAGGCGCCGGAGTGTGGCGACTAGGGGAATTTCACAGTAACTTCATTGCAGTGTTAACGTAAGCCTTGCTTGTGACTAATAAATAAACTTTACTTTTACTTTACTTTACTAACAGAACATTTACCATGTATCCATCATACATGGCTGGCTGGGTGGCTTTTAGAGCTCTGCCCCTTCATCAGGTGTGTGCAGGATTTGTTTCACAAACAGGGCATATATGCAAACTCAATTACAAGATAACTGTTTGTGAAACAAATCCTGCACTCACCTGATGAAGGGGCAGTGCTCCGAAAGCTCGTGCTACCAAATAAACCTGTTGGACTTTGACCTGGTGTTGTGAGACGACTTACAGTGCAATCCCCTAGTTGCCACACTCCGGTGCCTGTTCGGGTACCCTGAGGGAGAATTTAGCATGGCCAATGCACCTAACTTTCAGACTGTGGGAGGACACCAGAGCACCCAGTGGAAACTCACGCAGATATGGGGAGAACGCGCAGACTCCGCACAGACAGTAACCCAAGCCAGGAATCGAACATGGGTCCCTGGCGCTGTGAGGCAGCAGTGCTAACCACTGTGCCACCCATTTATTGGGTTAATAGAATAAAACTGCCAGCAATATTTAAGCAGCTTTGTTACAATTGGCAAGGGGCATCAACATGTCACATTGTGTGAGTTGAAACCGGCACATTCATTTTTCACTTATTGACTAATTGGGACAGTTGTAACAAATATAAATTGCAAACAGTGGCAATATGTCATTCTGGTCTGTTGTTAACAACCCAACCATCCAGACCAGAAGTGTTTCCAGTATTGTTTACCTTTATAAGGATGAAGGGGATGTTGTGACACAGCGGTAGCATCCCTACCTTTGGGCCAGATGCTCTGGGTTCAAGTCCGACCCCAGTACTTGGTGACCATGGAAGAAGTGTTAATTGTACAGTGCAACGGGCTGATAATCAGCTTGGGAATCCTTCCACCACTTCCCTCACTATCCCCCAAAGTGTGCATGAAGACACGCAAAAAGAAATAAGGGAGGAAACAAGTGTGCAGCTGCTGGCCTGGTAGAACTACCGCTTCACTCTTACCAGTTGGCATCAGAGCCATCTGGCCACAGTGGCAGCTAAAATCATCCGGTGTTAGGAATAATTTCCTATCTCCTGCCTCCGTATACCTCTACCAAGAATACAGCTAAAATGCATTTCTCCTCCTGACCAGTGGCTGAAGTGAACATGGTTGATGAAGGGAGTTTAATTGCAACACGTCCCCTTGACAATGAGTCATTGAATAACTGGGGCTCAATTTTCTCTCCGGAGTGGGAAAAGGAGTCGGGAATTTTTCCACATTGCCAACCACATTGGGAAATGACACGTTAATTGGTAAGGGGTCGGGAGCAGTAGGCTGCAGTAGGGGGTAAGTAACTGGGTGGGTGCTTCAACATGGAGGAGCTTATTACCCACAGTTTTGAAATTTTGAGTAAAAGAATGGATAAAGCAACGGGGCTACCAATGTGGGGGAAGGAGGAGAATTTCTATAGAGACCTGCCTCTGACCGCACCCATATCCAGGCAGGCAGCGAAGGCTTGTAGGCCTGTCTGGAGTGCTGGCACCCCAACCTGCTGCTGGGTGCCCACCTTTAGGCAGTTAAACTGCACCCCTACCAACATCACCAGGAAAATGAGACCCACAATGGAAAGTTCCAATCAGCTTCATTTATGGGAGTTTAACAAGATTCTTAATGAGCCGAGTCAGCTACTGTCTCGGTAAAAGTGACCAACACCAGAAACAGAGTCAGGAAACAGGCACACTGGCCAGTATTAGTATTTTCGGGCCCTTCCACCTCCATTCCCATCCACAGACAGGCCTGAAAATTCAACCCCAGAAGACAGCACTTCCAAAGCACAAAATCACAATGTCAGGGCAGTACGGTGGCACAGTGGCTAGCACTGCTGCCTTACAGCGCCAGGGACCTGGGTTCGATTCCCAGCTTGGGTCACTGTCTGTGCGGAGTCTGCATGTCCTCCCTGTGTCTACGTGGGTTTCCTCCGGGTTTCCTCCCACAGCCTGAAAGGCGTGCTGGTTAGGTGCGTTAGCCATAAGGTACTTGGAATAAGGCACTTCTGCTTCTAAAACACACTATTGCATAATCACTAACCTTCACATTGTTAGAAACACCAAGAGAAAGCCTACTCCTTATACAGTTAGAAATCAATCATTTGAATGTTCATTGGATGTTCTACATGTATTGGAAGCAGTATATCTAGAGAGAGTGGGAGGGGGGGAGAAGAGAGAGAGAGACAGAACATGTGAGAGAGCAAAGGAAAGAGAGAGAGTATGTGAGGGAATGAGACAGTACAGTGAAGAGATAGAGGGCGGTATTTAATGGAGGTGAGAGGATCGGTTAGGATGGGGTCGATATACCCGTGTTACCTGCTTTCAGAAAGGCCCACCATACTTATTGCCTTTTCAGGCATTTAAATTGGCAGCGACAGAGCTTTCCCGGGATTAAGGACCTCGAGGGTGGAAAACCCACCCTCTCAAAAGCTGCCAACCAATGAGAAGCTGGCAGTGGTCATTGGGGACAATGCCACCAGGGAAGCTTTGGCTGTTGCTGGTGAGGCACCCACAGAGAGTCCCAGGATTGCCAAGGGATCCAAGCCACCGGTGAGTGATGGTGGGCTGGGGATAGTAAGATGGAGGTCACAGGGAAGGAGGTAGGGGGTTAGCCAGCAAGGGCAGGTATTGCCCTCACTGCCCCATTCCCCCAAATTCCCAATGACGGGTGCCTTAATCAGACACAGACTAAGCCCCTCTGGGAGCCCATAAGCAATCGAGATATGGGGTGAGGCCTATAACTGGCATTAATTGCCAGGTCTCGGTCGATGGCAGGGTGGGAAGGCCATTCATGAGCCTCCCCACCCTGGACTTGATTGAACCAGGGGCAGGAAGGCTGCAAGGTCCCAAACTGTCACCCTCCTGTCTAATTAACTGCCCCCACACCTCCAAATGTGCCTCAGGGAGGGTATCAAATTCCACCCAGTGTGTCAGGGATTGAGGGTTGAGATAGAGAAAGACTGTTTAAATAGAAAAATTACTCTTCATCTCTGATGGCATATTTATATTATCATTAGCATCTATTATTAATGGTTATTCCTCAGTATTTAGTCTCTTCTGAGATCTATTTGCACCCTTTTCCATTATTCACCAGTGCTCACCTATTCATCAAGGATCTGTCTCTGACTTTAAGTCCCACTTTAAAAAAGTGTTTAAAATTTTTGTTTAAATCAATTTACCTAAGTTGGACAGGGCAAATTGAACTGGTGCCAGATTATCATCTAGTATTACCAAACTGGACATCTTCACCAAGTCATACTTTGGTCTGCACTAAATCTCTGACACTTTCTCCATCTTGAAAGTCTTTTGCCTCCTTTAAAATATTAATTTTCCACTGTCCCCTACACTTTACCCTGAGCTTTTCCTGCAATAACCTCCCTCATTCTCTCCCAGTTCCTCTGCCCTCAGCAACTCCTTTACCGGAACTTTACCACCTCGCCCGCCCGAGGCTCCTAAAATCCTGCCTGAGGCCAATGGAGAATGCCATTCTGCGAGCCTCGCCCGCCCCGATTCCGGGCGGGTGTGCCGGTAAAATTCCGGCCCTCACCTCTGACGATTTCAATCTCCACCTAAGCTCCCATAGCCTTCTATCATCTGTTCACTGCACTTCTCTCCTCCCTAAATCTCTTCCTCAGTGTAAATTATCTTATTTTCAAAGCCACATATTCCACCTCACTATTTCCCAGTGCCAGTCATAAACCAGGCTAAAATCCCCTTTTGAGAGAAGAATTTTCAAATTGAACTTACCATATCATTAGTGGTAGGTAATGATGGTGGTAGGTAACACCACTCACATTTAATATTCTGTTCAGAATTTACAAGTCGGTGATAATTGCCTGTCCACTCACTGATGTTTAGAACAATGTTAAGGTTATTAAGAACCAGCCTTCACATTGTTCGGAACACTTGGATTAATATCTTCCAGGGAAAAATCATTTTCTAAAATGGTTGAGATTCACCAAGCTAATTCCTGGATTGAGATGGTTGTCCTCTCAAGAGAGACTAAATAGTTTGGAACTTTATTCCTTGGAGTTCAGAAGAGTGAGGGGTGACCTTATTCAAATATATACGCTGGAATTCTACCGCCCCGCCTGCCATGGAATCGGAGAGGGCGAGGGGCAGACAATTGAAATGTCCGTTGACCTCGGGCAGGATTTTCTGGTCTCAGGTTGAGCAAGGCCGTAAAATCCCGCCCAGAAGATCCTGAGGGGGCTTAACAGGGTAGATGGTGAGATGTTTTCACCAGTGAGAGAGTCTCGAACAAGGCCATAGCTACACCATAAAGTGCCAGTCATTTAAAACTGAGGTATGTGGAAATTTCTTCTTGCAGAGGGTGGTGAATCTCTGGAATTCTCTGCCCCAAAGGGTGATGGGAGCTGGATCATTAGAAGTATTTGAATTAGCAGTGAATAAATATTTGATTGATCCACTGGAGCAAGCTGAGAGGGGTGATTGAAAAGCAGCAGTGCTGGTAAGAGATTAATTGGATTAATTGAATTGTTTATTTATTTAATTAGTCAGCTAGTGTGTGTATTTTTTTGGCCTTTACTTTAACAGCAGTTTTTCAAGTTTAAAGTGAAAACTAGAAGAGGGCAGCAAAGGAGTCTGGGAAGGGTTTTTATTTTAACTTTAAAAGTCAGTTACCTGGGTGGTTCCCCCTCATTGATCCACTGGAGCAAGCTGAGAGGGGTGATTGAAAAGCAGCAGTGCTGGTAAGAGATTAATTGGATTAATTGAATTGTTTATTTATTTAATTAGTCAGCTAGTGTGTGTATTTTTTTGGCCTTTACTTTAACAGCAGTTTTTCAAGTTTAAAGTGAAAA
The DNA here is from genome assembly GCF_964213995.1 of Mustelus asterias. NCBI lineage: Eukaryota > Metazoa > Chordata > Chondrichthyes > Carcharhiniformes > Triakidae > Mustelus > Mustelus asterias. Next base: position 45,973,773 of record NC_135809.1, on the reverse strand, counting down.
CTAGAAGAGGGCAGCAAAGGAGTCTGGGAAGGGTTTTTATTTTAACTTTAAAAGTCAGTTACCTGGGTGGTTCCCCCTCATTGATCCACTGGAGCAAGCTGAGAGGGGTGATTGAAAAGCAGCAGTGCTGGTAAGAGATTAATTGGATTAATTGAATTGTTTATTTATTTAATTAGTCAGCTAGTGTGTGTATTTTTTTGGCCTTTACTTTAACAGCAGTTTTTCAAGTTTAAAGTGAAAACTAGAAGAGGGCAGCAAAGGAGTCTGGGAAGGGTTTTTATTTTAACTTTAAAAGTCAGTTACCTGGGTGGTTCCCCCTCATTGATCCACTGGAGCAAGCTGAGAGGGGTGATTGAAAAGCAGCAGTGCTGGTAAGAGATTAATTGGATTAATTGAATTGTTTATTTATTTAATTAGTCAGCTAGTGTGTGTATTTTTTTGGCCTTTACTTTAACAGCAGTTTTTCAAGTTTAAAGTGAAAACTAGAAGTGGGCAGCAAAGGAGTCTGGGAAGGGTTTTTATTTTAACTTTAAAAGTCAGTTACCTGGGTGGTTCCCCCTCATTGATCCACTGGAGCAAGCTGAGAGGGGTGATTGAAAAGCAGCAGTGCTGGTAAGAGATTAATTGGATTAATTGAATTGTTTATTTATTTAATTAGTCAGCTAGTGTGTGTATTTTTTTGGCCTTTACTTTAACAGCAGTTTTTCAAGTTTAAAGTGAAAACTAGAAGAGGGCAGCAAAGGAGTCTGGGAAGGGTTTTTATTTTAACTTTAAAAGTCAGTTACCTGGGTGGTTCCCCCTCATTGATCCACTGGAGCAAGCTGAGAGGGGTGATTGAAAAGCAGCAGTGCTGGTAAGAGATTAATTGGATTAATTGAATTGTTTATTTATTTAATTAGTCAGCTAGTGTGTGTATTTTTTTGGCCTTTACTTTAACAGCAGTTTTTCAAGTTTAAAGTGAAAACTAGAAGAGGGCAGCAAAGGAGTCTGGGAAGGGTTTTTATTTTAACTTTAAAAGTCAGTTACCTGGGTGGTTCCCCCTCATTGATCCACTGGAGCAAGCTGAGAGGGGTGATTGAAAAGCAGCAGTGCTGGTAAGAGATTAATTGGATTAATTGAATTGTTTATTTATTTAATTAGTCAGCTAGTGTGTGTATTTTTTTGGCCTTTACTTTAACAGCAGTTTTTCAAGTTTAAAGTGAAAACTAGAAGTGGGCAGCAAAGGAGTCTGGGAAGGGTTTTTATTTTAACTTTAAAAGTCAGTTACCTGGGTGGTTCCCCCTCATTGATCCACTGGAGCAAGCTGAGAGGGGTGATTGAAAAGCAGCAGTGCTGGTAAGAGATTAATTGGATTAATTGAATTGTTTATTTATTTAATTAGTCAGCTAGTGTGTGTATTTTTTTGGCCTTTACTTTAACAGCAGTTTTTCAAGTTTAAAGTGAAAACTAGAAGTGGGCAGCAAAGGAGTCTGGGAAGGGTTTTTATTTTAACTTTAAAAGTCAGTTACCTGGGTGGTTCCCCCTCATTGATCCACTGGAGCAAGCTGAGAGGGGTGATTGAAAAGCAGCAGTGCTGGTAAGAGATTAATTGGATTAATTGAATTGTTTATTTATTTAATTAGTCAGCTAGTGTGTGTATTTTTTTGGCCTTTACTTTAACAGCAGTTTTTCAAGTTTAAAGTGAAAACTAGAAGAGGGCAGCAAAGGAGTCTGGGAAGGGTTTTTATTTTAACTTTAAAAGTCAGTTACCTGGGTGGTTCCCCCTCATTGATCCACTGGAGCAAGCTGAGAGGGGTGATTGAAAAGCAGCAGTGCTGGTAAGAGATTAATTGGATTAATTGAATTGTTTATTTATTTAATTAGTCAGCTAGTGTGTGTATTTTTTTGGCCTTTACTTTAACAGCAGTTTTTCAAGTTTAAAGTGAAAACTAGAAGAGGGCAGCAAAGGAGTCTGGGAAGGGTTTTTATTTTAACTTTAAAAGTCAGTTACCTGGGTGGTTCCCCCTCATTGATCCACTGGAGCAAGCTGAGAGGGGTGATTGAAAAGCAGCAGTGCTGGTAAGAGATTAATTGGATTAATTGAATTGTTTATTTATTTAATTAGTCAGCTAGTGTGTGTATTTTTTTGGCCTTTACTTTAACAGCAGTTTTTCAAGTTTAAAGTGAAAACTAGAAGAGGGCAGCAAAGGAGTCTGGGAAGGGTTTTTATTTTAACTTTAAAAGTCAGTTACCTGGGTGGTTCCCCCTCATTGATCCACTGGAGCAAGCTGAGAGGGGTGATTGAAAAGCAGCAGTGCTGGTAAGAGATTAATTGGATTAATTGAATTGTTTATTTATTTAATTAGTCAGCTAGTGTGTGTATTTTTTTGGCCTTTACTTTAACAGCAGTTTTTCAAGTTTAAAGTGAAAACTAGAAGTGGGCAGCAAAGGAGTCTGGGAAGGGTTTTTATTTTAACTTTAAAAGTCAGTTACCTGGGTGGTTCCCCCTCATTGATCCACTGGAGCAAGCTGAGAGGGGTGATTGAAAAGCAGCAGTGCTGGTAAGAGATTAATTGGATTAATTGAATTGTTTATTTATTTAATTAGTCAGCTAGTGTGTGTATTTTTTTGGCCTTTACTTTAACAGCAGTTTTTCAAGTTTAAAGTGAAAACTAGAAGTGGGCAGCAAAGGAGTCTGGGAAGGGTTTTTATTTTAACTTTAAAAGTCAGTTACCTGGGTGGTTCCCCCTCATTGATCCACTGGAGCAAGCTGAGAGGGGTGATTGAAAAGCAGCAGTGCTGGTAAGAGATTAATTGGATTAATTGAATTGTTTATTTATTTAATTAGTCAGCTAGTGTGTGTATTTTTTTGGCCTTTACTTTAACAGCAGTTTTTCAAGTTTAAAGTGAAAACTAGAAGTGGGCAGCAAAGGAGTCTGGGAAGGGTTTTTATTTTAACTTTAAAAGTCAGTTACCTGGGTGGTTCCCCCTCAGTAGTAGTTTTTTTTTCTCTCGGGCCCCTAGCCCTATAAATTGGTGCAGTGGAGATACCCGATCCTCTACACTGGTAGAGGATCCCACCCTTCCATCCTCCTCTAACCTAATTATAAGTGTGGGGAAGTTTTTTGTTTTCTTTTTTTCTTGCTGGTAATGGCTTCAGGGATGGCAGTTCAGGCAGTATGCTGCATCTCCTGTGGGATGTATGTGGTGAGGAAATCCAGTAGTGTTTCAGGAGATTTTAGTTGTAAGAAGTGCATTAGATTGCAGCTTCTGGAGGAGCGTGTAAAGGAGCTGGAGGGGGAGGTAGAGGAACTCCGCATAATTCGGGAGGCGGAGGTGGAAGTTGATAGGAGTTATAGAGAAATAGTAACTCCTAGAAATGAGGCTTGGGTTAATGCCAGGAGGAGGGGTAAGAAGCAATCGGGAAGACAATCCCCTGGGGCGGTTCCCCTCCATAATAGGTTTTCGGTGCTGGAGGCTACAGTTGAGGAGGAATCAACTGAGCATAGAGAGCAGATCTCTGGGGGTGAGCCGAGTGAGAAAGCTCAGGTGGTTAGGGGCTGTAAAAGACTGGGCCTTGTGATTGGGGACTCCACAATTAAGGGGACAGATAGGAGGGTCGGAACTAAAGGTAGGGACTCAGGGTTGGTGTGTTGCCTACCAGGGGCTGGGGTCCGGGATGTGTCTGACAGGGTATTCAGGACTCTTAGGGGGGAGGGAGATAAACCACAAGTTATTGTACATGTGGGGACACACGACATAGGGAGGATAGGGGAAGGGGATATTAGGCAGGGATTTATGGAGTTGGGGTGGAAACTAAAGGCCAAGACTGACAGAGTGGTTATCTCTGGACTCTTGCCTGTACCACGGGATAGTTTAGAGAGGAATAGGGAGAGGGAAGGTTTGAATTCATGGCTGAGGGGATGGTGCAGGAGGGAGGGGTTCAGGTACTTAAGCAATTGGGGCTCGTACTGGGGAAGGTGTGACCTCTATGAGAAGGATGGTCTACACCTTAATCAGAAGGGGACCAATATCCTGGGGGGTAAATTTGCTAAGGCCATGCAGGGAGGTTTAAACTGATTCGGGGGGGGGGGAGGGATCCTGAGTAGTGGGGCTGAAAGTGAGGGATGCATGGATGGGGACTGCAATGCACGGCATTGCAGAGGTGGGGTGGAGCAGGGTTTGAAATGTGTATACTTCAATGCCAGGAGTATTCGCAATAAAGTGGGTGAACTTGCAGCGTGGATCAGTACCTGGGACTTCGATGTTGTGGCTATTTCAGAGACATGGATAGAGCAGGGGCAGGAATGGATGCTGCAGGTCCCGGGGTTCAAATGTTTTAGTCGAAGTAGGGAAGGAGGTAGAAGAGGGGGAGGGGTAGCATTATTGGTCAGAGATTGTATCACAGTGTCAGAGAGGAGGTTTGATGAGGACTTATCTGTTGAGGTAGTATGGGCGGAGATTAGAAATAGGAGAGGAGAGGTCACCCTGTTGGGAGTCTTTTATAGACCTCCTAAAAGTTCTAGAGAGGTTGAGGAAAGGATTGCGGAGTCAATCCTGCTTAGGAGTGAAAGTAATAGGGCAATTGTTATGGGGGATTTTAACTTGACTAATATTGACTGGAATTGTTATAGCTCTAGCTCGTTAGAGGGGTCAGTTTTTGTTCAAAGCGTGCAGGAAGGTTTTTTGACTCAGTATGTAGACAGGCCAACTAGAGGTGAGGCTATATTGGATCTGGTGCTGGGAAATGAGCCAGACCAGGTGCTAGACTTGGAAGTTGGTGTGCATTTTGGTGATAGTGACCACAATTCGGTTACGTTCACCTTAGTGATGGAAAGGGATAGGCATGAACCTCGGGCCAGTGGTTTTAGCTGGGGGAAGGGTAATTATGAGGCTATTAGGAGAGAATTAGGAAACATAGGTTGGACTAGGAGATTACAGGGACTGGGAACGTCCGACATGTGGAGTTTTTTCAAGGAGCAGCTACTGCGAGTCTGTGATAGGTATGTCCCTGTCAGGCAAGGAGGAATTGGTAGGGCTAGGGAACCGTGGTGCACCAAAAAAGTTTCTTTGTTGGTTAAAAAGAAAAAGGAGGCTTATGTTCGGATGAGACGTGAGCACTCGGGTAGTGCACTAGAAAGCTTTAGATTGGCTAAGAGGGAGTTGAAGAGCGAGCTTAGAAGGGCTAAAAGGGGACATGAGAAGACTTTGGCGGATAGGGTTAAAGAGAATCCTAAGGCGTTCTATAGGTATGTCAAGAACAGAAGGTTGGTTAGGGCAAGTTTAGGGCCAGTTATAGATGGCAGAGGGAAGTTATGTGTGGAACCGGAGGAGATTGGTGAAGCATTGAACCAATATTTCTCTTCGGTGTTCACGCAAGGGGACATGAATATAGCTGAGGAGGACACTGGGTTGCAAGGGAGTAGAATAGACAGTATTACAGTTGATAAGGAGGATGTGCAGGATATTCTGGAGGGTCTGAAAATAGATAAATCCCCTGGTCCGGATGGGATTTATCCAAGGATTCTCTGGGAGGCAAGAGAAGTGATTGCAGAGCCTCTGGCTCTGATCTTCAGGTCGTCGTTGGCCTCTGGTATAGTACCAGAAGATTGGAGGTTAGCGAATGTTGTCCCATTGTTTAAGAAGGGGAACAGAGACTTCCCCGGGAATTATAGACCGGTGAGTCTCACTTCTGTTGTCGGCAAGATGTTGGAAAAAATTATAAGGGATAGGATTTATAGTTATTTGGAGAGTAATGAATTGATAGGTGATAGTCAGCATGGTTTTGTGGCAGGTAGGTCGTGCCTTACTAACCTTATTGAGTTTTTTGAGAAAGTGACCAAGGAGGTGGATGGGGGCAAGGCAGTGGACGTGGTATATATGGATTTTAGTAAGGCGTTTGATAAGGTTCACCATGGTAGGCTTCTGCAGAAAATGCAGATGTATGGGATTGGGGGTGATCTAGGAAATTGGATCAGGAATTGGCTAGCGGATAGGAAACAGAGGGTGGTGGTTGATAGTAAATATTCATCATGGAGTGCGGTTACAAGTGGTGTACCTCAGGGATCTGTTTTGGGGCCACTGCTGTTTGTAATATTTATTAATGATCTGGATGAGGGTATAGTTGGGTGGATTAGCAAATTTGCTGATGACACCAAAGTCGGTGGTGTGGTAGACAGTGAGGAAGGGTGTCGTAGTTTGCAGGAAGACTTAGACAGGTTGCAAAGTTGGGCCGAGAGGTGGCGGATGGAGTTTAATGCGGAGAAGTGTGAGGTAATTCACTTTGGTAGGAATAACAGATGTGTTGAGTATAGGGCTAACGGGAGGACTTTGAATAGTGTGGAGGAGCAGAGGGATCTAGGTGTATGTGTGCATAGATCCCTGAAAGTTGGGAATCAAGTAGATAAGGTTGTTAAGAAGGCATATGGTGTCTTGGCGTTTATTGGTAGGGGGATTGAATTTAGGAGTCGTAGCGTTATGTTGCAACTGTACACAACTCTGGTGCGGCCGCACTTGGAGTACTGTGTGCAGTTCTGGTCCCCACATTACAGGAAGGATGTGGAGGCTTTGGAGAGGGTGCAGAGGAGGTTTACCAGGATGTTGCCTGGTATGGAGGGGAGATCCTATGAGGAGAGGCTGAGGGATTTGGGATTGTTTTCGCTGGAAAGGCGGCGGCTAAGAGGGGATCTTATTGAAACATATAAGATGATTAGAGGTTTAGATAGGGTGGATAGTGATAGCCTTTTTCCTCTGATGGAGAAATCCAGCACGAGGGGGCATGGCTTTAAATTGAGGGGGGGTAGTTATAGAACCGATGTCAGGGGTAGGTTCTTTACCCAGAGGGTGGTGAGGGATTGGAATGCCCTGCCAGCATCAGTAGTAAATGCGCCTAGTTTGGGGGCGTTTAAGAGATCCGTAGATAGGTTCATGGACGAAAAGAAATTGGTTTAGGTTGGAGGGTCACAGTTTTTTTTTTTAACTGGTCGGTGCAACATCGTGGGCCGAAGGGCCTGTTCTGCGCTGTAATGTTCTATGTTCTAGATCAAGGGATAGAGGGCTGTGAGGGGGATGGCACAGGAAAGGAGTTGAGGCCGGCATAGATCAGCCATGATCATATTGAGTGGGGCAGGCTTGAAGGGCTTCGTGGTTGACTCCTATTTCCTGTGTTCATGTTTTCCTCAGTAGATTATAACTTCAGCCATTTGGTGTCCTGCATTTTTTAAAATTCTAGTTCTTAATTAATCTAACCCCTATACTCTGAAAGACAGCTTTGGCTCTGTAGGTGGCTCTCTCGCCATCAAATTACAAAGTTCTGAGCATGATCCTCATGCCACCATCCCCTGCTGCCCACGTCTGCCTCCCCCACCCCCCCTCGCCCAGGGCTTGAGAACAACGAAATCAAGAATGACACAGCAGTGCAGTACTCGGGAAGCTTTGCACTGTCAGAGGTGCCGTTTTCAGATGAGAGGTTAAACTGAGACACCCACCTGCCTCCTTGGGTGCATAGAAGAGATACCATTGCCCAAATTCTCCAGCAATTCTCATTGGCGGGATTCTTTGGTTCCGCCGGCAGTGCACCCCATGTTGCAGGTTTCCCGGCGGCGGGAGGTGGCTTCGATGAGGATTCCCATGACAGCGGCAGGACCGGAGGATCCTGCCACCAGCTAACAGCTCACCGTCTCCCACTGCCAAGAAAAATGCTGAGGGAAGGCCACAGAATCTTGCCCCATGGCACTATTGTGAAGCAGATCAGAAGATCTAGTCGATATTTATCTCTCAACCAACATTACAAAAACAGATTAAATCGTTATTCCATTGCAGTTTGTGGGAGTTTGCTGAGTGTAAAATGGCTGCCGTGTTTTCTTCATTGTAACAGTGACTACACTTGAAAAAGTGCTTCATTAGGCTGTAAGGCGGCGGTTGCGAAAATCACTATGGACATGCAAGTCTGTATTTTCTTTAACCACCCTGGGCTAGATGTCTTGGTAATTCAAACATCAAATGCCTAATTTAAATTAAGAAATTACTTCATCCCAGCTGGTAAGAAATGGTCTGGTCAGAAACATTTCACGTGGCAAAGTACTGGGTAACAGGCCCTATACATATTGGTTAAGAGGTCACGGTATAGGTTGCGAGGCGGTAGATTTAAAACTGAGATGAGGAGGAACTACTCACAGAGGGTGGTGAATTTGTGGAACTCGTTACCCCATAGCGTGGTGGAGTCTGAATCATTGAATGGTTTCAAGAGGGAGATAGATATATTTCTAATAAAAAAAGGGATAAGGGGATATGGGAACAGGTAAGAAGGTGGATTTGCGACCAGAGAGAGATCAGCCATAACCTGATTGAATGATAGAGCAGGCTTAAAGGGCTGAATGTGCCTACTTCTGCTCCTAATTCCTATGCTAATAAAAACAGACACAAGAGTGATGAGAAAATCTGTCTAACCTACAGGTTTATGGCCTTTTGAGGTTCTCCCGTGTTTGATATATGTTTTACAATTATTACCAGCTGTCTATTACACTCTATTTAATTGAAATTAAAAATAGTTCATTTTTCCTGATCAGAATCCTTATGTAAAGGATAAGTACAATTCATCCCTGCTTCATGCTCTCATTTGGGGAACTCGTCAAACAGCTCCACGTATGACTAACAAACTAGATCAATGACCCCGCAGAGTTTTTTTTTAGATTTCACTGAGCAACCCAGCACACATTTATTCTTGGTTTTGGTTATCTCATACTTTGTATTCAGACTGTGTAAAACAAACTGGCTTATGCCCACTGGATATTAACAGTGAGGCCCGTCTGCTTCTGAATGCAGCCTTGTGACTTGGCCTCAACAAATGCCTTTATGCTGTACACATTCTTCTCTTTAAAGGTCAAATTTTAATGGCCAAGTTAAAGTGGGGCAGGAATCTATTCCTCTTAAACATTTTTATTTCCACTGCAAAACAATTGTGATGGAACCATAAAACATACATACAATTGTACTGAAGGGCACCCAGCATGTGTGCGACATGGTTGATGAAGAGCCATTGTCTCCATGACAGATGAGGAGAAAAAATGGAATAGGCGGGTTTTAAACGTCATAAAAAAAAGGTTACCTCATCTTACTTTCTTGAACAAAAGTGAAATCTATAATTTGCGTTGTGCATCAGTCAGAGATCACAGGTCAAGTAGCCACCCCTTTTATTCCACTCTGCATAGCAACAAGCAGCCTTGTGTTTGCCACGATGCACCTGGGAACCTTTGCTGTTGCTCCAATTAATGAGGTTATCTCACCCCCAGCTCACCTCAAAGTGCAGAATAATATAAGCGCGCTCATTAAATTGAATACATTTCTCGCACAGGCAAAGAGCTGCGTAGCACTCGGTTACAAAGATCAATTGAATGTTTTTGACAACACCGAAAACCATGAGAACAAGGATTAAATAGTGACAGGAAATTAAAGATAAAGAAACACATTGTAAAATATAGCATGTATTTAGCATATTGTCTGGCTTTGTCTCACTGTGCTTTTTCTTCCAACTTGTGTTACCTGATGGCCAACTGGGCACTAGCTTTAAGTGAAATAATAGCAAAGATAATAGTGTGGGACCTGCAGACAGAGGTGGGGGGAGTTTTTCCACCCTACCCTCCATGGGGATCGTGGTGGGATTTTCTGGTTTTGGGGTGAGCGCGGCCGGAAAATCCCGCCCCTCACATTTAAATACATCTCTTGCAATGTTGCACTCCTCTGAGTGAGAAACTATGTCTGGGATTTTCCAGACCAGCCAAGGCAGGACCAGCCATGGGGTGGGGTGAGGTGGGCCAGTCAAAGGTCCATTGACTTTCAGTGGGACTGGAAGATCCCGACAACAGGTGGGGCTGGAAAATCTTGGTCAATGTTTCTTTAAAGAGCTATTTATAAACAAAGTGTGATGAGTGAACCAGTGACAGGAGCCCGATCTATGGGTGGGGGGAAGAGACAGTAACGGTTTTAACAACACCAGGTTAAAGTCCAACAGGTTTATTTGGTAGCAAATACCATTAGCTTTCGGAGCGCTGCTCCTTCGTCAGATGGAGTGGGAATTTGCTCTCGGCCAGGCCTGAGAAATCGTTGGGGGAATATTGTTGGCATTGACCCAACAGATCACATAGCCTCCCTGTGTGCTGGGAATATTCTATGAGAGAAAGATAGAGAAAGATATCAGACAGAGAGATGATATTAAGAATCAACAGATGGAGAGAGAAGGAGAGAAAATTTCCATAATTTAGTCAAGGACCTTTAAATTTCAACAGGACCTTTAACTTACTTGGTTTACGGCAAATCTTTGGAATTCTCCAGCACAGAAGGCTTTTGAAGCCAAATCACTGCATATATTTAAGATGGAAATAGATTTCTTGACTAAGCGTGTCAAAGGGTATGGGAAGAGCACTGGAGTATGGTGTTGAGATAGGGGATCAGCCATGATCATGTTGAATGGTGGAGAAGACTGGAAGAGCTGAATGGCCAACTCCTGCTCCTATTTCCTATGTTTCTATGTGTGGAGCGTTCCCCTCCACTCCTCCATTTCCCACTAACCTGCTGCCGGGCTCATGCCTCCAGGCGCGTAAACTGGCCCCACCCGTGCAAGGACACTGAAAGCTAAAAATTAATTGGCCTTATTTCATGAGACCAATTGGCTAACTGCCTCATGGGGTGGGTAGCCCTGCCAGCCTCAAACCCACCTCTGCTGAAAGGGCTAGCACTGGGAAGAGCATCAGAAACTAACAGGCTGGCTGATGCCTGCATTCCCAGACCCAGTCACAGGGTCCAGAGATTCAGCTAAGAGAAAGAGAATGCCCATCACTTCAGGACAGCCCAAAGCATTTCACGCTCAATAAGTACTTTTTGAAGTATTGCTACTGTTGTCATATAGGAAAGGCAGCAGCCAATTTGTGCACAGCAAGTTCCCACAAAAAGTAACGTAATAACGACCAGATCATCTGATTTAATGATGTTGGTTCATTCAGGGATAGAATTAGGACAACTCTGCTGCTCATCTCCATACAGATTGACAGAATTTCATCTGTCTGATGATTCCCCCGCCCCGTTCCTCACGCTTGGAACCATTCTCATGAACTTTTCCTGTGCAATCCCCAAAGTCTTCACATCTTTCATGCAGTGTGGTGCCCAGAACTGGATGCAATACTCCAGTTGAGATTGAACTATTCTTTCATAGAATGATCAAATATAGTGGAGGAAAGGCCATTCGGCCCATCAAGTCTGTACCAACTCTCTGACGAGTGTCTTGCCCAGGCCCTCTCCCCATAACTCCACACATTTACCATGGCTAATCCATCTAACCTACACATCTTTGAAAGCTGATTAGCAATCTAGCATGGCCAATCCGCCTAACTAGCACATTGTTGGACTGTGGGAGGAAACCGGAGCACCCCACAGCCAACCAAATTTCACCTACCTACCTTGGACACGGCACGGTAGCACAGTGGTTAGCACTGCTGCTTCACAGCTCCAGGGACCTGGGTTTGATTCCCGGCTTGGGTCACTGTTTGTGTGGAGTTTGCACATTCTCCTCGTGTCTGTGTGGGTTTCCTCCGGGTGCTCCGGTTTCCTCCCACAGTCCAAAGATGCGCGGGTTAGGTTGATTGGCCATGCTAAAATTGCCCCTTAGTGTCCTGAGATGCGTAGGTTAGAGGGATTAGTGGGTAAAATATGTAGGGATATGGGGGTAGGGCCTGGGTAGGGTTGCGGTCGGTGTAGACTCGATGGGCCGATTGGCCTCTTTCTGTACTGTAGGGTTTCTATGATGATTTCTATGACACTCACCTTCTCCCTGGCCTGTCAGTTTCAACGGGTCCTTTAAACCTACCTGCTTTACGGCAGCCAGTGCAGTAAAAAAAAAGTCTGTGGCCTCCCTGAGTTCGCTGGAGTTGCTCTGTGCTGGGGTCTGTGGGGGTTCATTCACTGCAGGCCCCAAGCAGCTCCCGCCAGCGGAGGTTTGAACAAAGTTTTCTAGAGCAGCTATGTGCACTTTAAACTCTTGTAATTCCAACGGGATATCACTTAACATCACTGGGTAGAAGTTATGGCCCAATCTCTCGACCCCTTCTGTCAAGTATCCTTCCCTCTCTAAATCTCTCTTCCCTCTTAACTCTTTAAGCCATCTGTGCAGACTTATTATTTTTAATGAGATATATATATAGCAACAATCTATATTATAAAATTTTTACATATGTACGTTCTTCATATCTATCTTCAGACAGCTCAAAAAAGAATGCATTAACAACGTGTAGGAAGCACAGAAACACTGAGCCACTCTGCATGCAATCAGTGAACTCAACTCTGAGTTGACCAAAAAAGTAACAAATCGCTATTTAGATCTTGTCGGCTTTTAGCATACCTGGCGTTTGAACAATCTTTAGGAAGCATCCAACCAGCAGATAGCCACCAATTAGTCACCAATATCATCGCATCAAGAGCAGCAGGAGATTTTCAGTTACTGACTGAGCACTGGGCTCGAAGGCAATAATTTGAAGTAGGAATGCAATATGTTTATTTCCTCATTAATAATGAGTAATTCCATCTATTGAATTTCTGTTTTCTCTCTTTACTTATTTAGACCATGTGGGTTGCCCATTTGTCCTGTTCTCCATTAGGGGTTACAGGCCAATAATAGAAATTGAGGGTTTTTTTGGTTCCTGTCTAAAGCATTCCTTACCATTCGAGTCAGCTTGATTAAATCAAGGGAGCTGTGGAAAATGCTGTGGCTTTTGAAACTCGGACTGCTAGCAGTACACTTTGTTCCATAACCTTTATGGAACATGAGACTCTGAAACTTCCTGACAGCACTGCTGAGACTGAGGGGGTGGGGCCGGGCCTGATAATATGACTCATTTTAGGGCCACATTTTAGCGACTGAGGTGGGTAAAAAATACTCAGATGGACATTATTTTTACTTCATGAGAGCAGATAAGGGATGGAGGTGAGCCCACCAACCCCAGAAACAGAGTATCAGCAGCGATAGGGGGCAGCAAGGGTGGAAACAGACTGATTAGAAGGCCTATCTCAGTTATCCCAGCGTGTTAGAATATTTGAGGCCCTGTAGCCCTCACACCTCAAACCCCTTTACCCCCTCCCCACCCCCACCATGCACATAGGCACACACACACACAGACGAACAAATGCACAGACACTAATGCATGTACTCACACATACATCTACAATGCTAACTCCTGCCTAGTCAATGCAAATTAATGGACTCCACCCACTCCCCATGACTCCTTATATTGTCCATTCCATCTCAGTGCTAACTCATGCCCCTTCCAAGCTCATTCACCCAGTATGTACTTTGTACACAACCAATGAGCCACATAATAACAATGCCATGTGTGGAACTGCTGAGAGAAAAATAAATCACCCATTCACAAATGCATGAGACTTGGCTGTGAATCCAGACAAATATGAGCATTAGCTAAGCAGGGCCTTCCATTTTGACAACTAAAGTGGAATGTTGACTTTGCCATTTTTAAGTAGTCATGATAAGTTCTTCTTTTTGCGATTTCTTTTGTTAATGTCCCAATGTTAATTTGAATAATATTAAGAGGTTGCAAGTGTTTGAAGTCCCTGTTATTGATACTTTAATGGTCTATCTAATTGATACTTTCGTAGGGTTGCAGAAGCAGCGCTTTTTTGGAAAACATTTGTGAATGGGCATTTTTTTCTCTCTCAGCAATTTCACATTTGCCATTGTTATCTGATCCATTGGTTATGTACATAGTGCATACAGGATGACTAGGCATGGAAGGGGTATCGTTGGCATGGAGAATATGAGAGGCCATGAGAAGTGGTTGGTGGGTATGAGGTGATATTGAGTTGGCATGTAATGGGAATGGGACATAGAAGTGGCACGGGAGCATGAGTAAAACTTGAACTGATCTTTCAAAGGTTTTCTGAATATGGTTTACAAGTCCTCTGATGGTTTGTGAATTACAAAGAAACTACCCCAACTCCACAAAAGTTGCAGGGGGATAAGAGATGCCCAGATAAGGCTGGGAGTGAGGACTTCCTTCTGCAGTCCTCAGAGGAATCCAACATTTAATTGACATGATGCCTGCAAACAAAATTTTGGATGTGGGCTCAAGGTGGTGGTGGACTTGACCCCTGAAAGGAAAGGTCATTCTTTTTTTTTCAAATGAGTCCTTGTTACAAAGGGGGTCTGCTTGGGTCAAGGTGTACTCCTTTTGTAAATGAACCCTGGCAATCTCAGCCCCAGAACCAGCAAAAAAGATTCTCAGCCTCTTGAAACTTAAGAATGCCCCAAATGTATGTCCAGCAGCAAGGTAACCAGTCACTGGGATGTAAAATAGAGGACTATCCAGCAGGAACACCCAATAGGTGCATCCCAGCAATTACACAACGCTGTCCCCAGCCTGTAACTATTTAGCATTTTATCCATTCATTCAATTGAATAACATTCATTAAAGAAACCGTGGATGCTGGAAATCCGACATATAAATGCTGGATAAACTCAGCAGGTCTGGCAGCACCTGTGGAGAGAGAAACACAGTTAACGTTTTGGGTCTGTGTGACTCTCCTTCAGAACAAATAATTACCATCCTTTGTGGAGAGGGCAATTCATCTATGAGGCACATTTTCATTGAAAGCACGCAGGCTGCTGTAGGCCGCTGTCATGTCTGGAGACTTTTAGGTAAAACAAAATTAGAGGAGAAAGCATTTGTATGAAATCAAAACTTGTCACGTACTTCACTCTCCAGAATTGCAAACAGTTCTGGAGCCCTTGACTAAGTATTGTTGTATATCGTTTGATTGCTGTATAAGCACAATACAGATTTGACAAGCCCTTATCTCAAACTTGTAAATATTTAAGTTAAGGAATTGAGCCAGTTAAAGGGAACATATTGTACAATCAAACACCACAAAGATCGTATTATTTCGCTGACACGTCATTAGAAGCAAAGTGTCCTTAATTTCACCCTTGCACTGTACATCTTTTAACACGGCTTATTTGATTCTTAGTAAGCATAGTTTGTACTTGACCAGCAGCTAATGGCTGTTTGCAGAAATGTGGTTGCTGAACATGTTTATATATTGATTATAAAAACAGGCGAGCTGGGAGCACTCAGCAGTTCAAGCAGCATTTGTGGAGAAAGCGGATTAAGGTTATGTTAATATTCCAGTTCTAAGAAACGCTTTGCTTTTTGTTTTATATATCAGTTGCCTTGTTTCAATGATTAGTTCGCTGGAATAATGTGTAGCAACAGTCAGTGATACCAAAACAGATTTCCTTATATGGTCAGGACAATTAACTGGAGCTTTACTCTAGGCTGCCAGACTGGTGCTACTGATCCAGCCTCTAATCCGGTGTTGTCCAATAGAAATTGTTGACTCACTATGAGTGTGACTAGTATGATGCCAGTTTAGCGAGCTGCACCTACTTGAGTAGAAAACTTTACATATGCCCATACCCAAGCAGGTAAATGCATACACTTACTGAACAGACATCTATCACCATTCAAAAACTAAGTAAATAAAGTCATGTGCAAACACTCACAAATTCCGCTATTATCTTACCATTTTTGCCAACAAGTGCACATAAAGGTTAAAGTACACACACTGGGCAAATACATGTCTAATGATGGTAGCTTACTCATTTTTGAATTTACGAATCAGAAATGTATTAGCCACATCTGGATTCAAAATAAACAATGTGGCTAACTAATTGGACAGCACCACTCTCATCGATTGCTTCCACTGCTGAGTACTGTTGGTATTGGGATCATGTTCCCAGTATCACTTTCGTCACCATTATGGGATCCATGCCTTTATCAGCTCTCCCTGTTAGGGTGGAATATAATGTAAGTGACAGGCTTTCACCCACCCACATGGAGCACCTGTGAGGGCCTCTCTTCAGGAAAGCCCCCCTCATTAAGTGCAAATCAGGCAGTGGCAGACCTTCCCCTAGATCCAGGCACCCAGGGGCGGAGTCCTGCCTGCCAAAAGCTGCTTGGCCTATCAAAGGCCTGCGGCTCTTCATTGCTCAACATTGCCAACTGGCTGCTGCTTTTCAAGAAAAGGAAGGGTGAGAGAAAACAGAGAACCACAAACCAGTTAGCCTAACGACAGTTGTTGGAAAAATACCGAATTTTATTATTAAGGAGGTTTTAACAATGCACTTAGAAAAGCATAGTATGGTTAGAACAAGTCAACATGGTTTGACTAAACAAAATCCTGTTTGACGAATTTATTAAAGTATTTTTGAGAATGTAACAAGTAGGGCAGATAAAGGGGAACCAATCAATGTAGTAAACCTGGATTTCCAAAAGGCATTTGATAAAGTGGCCCACAAAGGTTAATAGGTTAGATTAGTGCTCATGGAGTTGGAGGTAGTTGTTTAGCTTGGGTAGAATGTTGGACAGAAGACAGAGAGTAGGCATAGTTAGGGCTTTTTCAAGTTGGCAGGCAATGAATAGCGGAGTATCAAAAGGATCAGTGCTGGGGCCTCAGCTATTTACAATCTATATTAATGACTTAGATGAAGAGACAGCGAGTAATGTATCAAAGTTTGTTGATGATACCCAGCCAGGTGGTAAAGTGAGTTGTGTGGTGGGCACAATGAGGCTGCAAACGGTAATTGACAGGTTAAGTGAGTGGGCAACAAGTTGGCCAGATAGACTATAATGTAGGGAACTGTAAAGTTATTCACTTTGGCCATAAGAATAGAAAAGCAGAATTTTTTAAAAAAGGTGTGAAACTTTCAAAGATACTTGGATGTGCTCATACAAGGAACATAGAAAATCAGCATGCAGGTACAACAAGCAATGAGGATGGTAAATGGTATGTTGACTTTTATTGCAAAGTGATTGGAGTACGAGAATAAAGACGTCTTGCTGCAGTTGTACAGAACTTTGGTGAGACCACATCTGAAACAATGGCTGAAATCTTCCAGCCTCGATTGGGGGCTGGGGTTTTCTGGCTCCGCTGAAAGTGAATGGAGTTTTGGCTGGAACGCCAAATTTTCCATTCTTACTCGCAACAGGTCCCACCAAGGACAAGCACTGGCACTTGCCAGGTGCTGTCCCCTGGCACGTCCCCTGGATGTGGAGGCTTTAGAGAGAGTACAGAGGTGGTTTACCAGGGTGTTGCCTGGTATGGAAGGGCTTAGTTATGAGGAGAGATTGGGTAAACTGGGGTTGTTCTCACTGGAAAGACGGAGGATGAGGGGTGACCTAATAGAGGTGTATAAAATTATGAAAGGCATAGATAGGGTGAACAGTGGGAAGCTTTTTCCCAGGTCGGTGGTGACGTTCACGAGGGGTCATAGGTTCAAGGTGAGGGGGGGAGGTTTAACACGGATATCAGAAGGACGTATTTTACGCAGAGGGTGGTGGGGGCCTGGAATGCGCTGCCGGGAAAGGTGGTGGAGGCGGACACACTGGGAATGTTTAAGACTTATCTAGATAGCCACATGAACGGAGTGGGAATAGGGGGATACAAAAGAATGGTCTAGTTTGGACCAGGGAGCGGCGCGGGCTTGGAGGGCCGAAGGGCCTGTTCCTGTGCTGTATTGTTCTTTGTTCTTTGTTTTGTTCTTTGGCACTGTGCAGGCACTGTCTCCTGGCAAGCAGTGTCGGGGGCAGTGCCAGAGCAGTGCTGGGGGTTCTGTGGTGGGAGGAGTTGCATGGGACATTCCTTCCTATATTTTTATTTTTTACCAATTGGGCCCTAATTTCTCAATCAGAGCCCACCCTGCCAGCATGGCGTCATGGGACCCACACTTGCGCTTATTCTTGTTTAAGAGTGTCAAAAACTATGGCAGGAAAAACCAGCAGCGTAGCCAACTGCCTTTCCTGCGCAAGCTGATGCTTTGAAAAAAAATGGGAAAATCACGCCCGACGTTCCAGGTCAATGATCTTTTGTTGGAAAATGAAGGAGATTGTACATTCCAGAACAGAAATCCACTGCCGCTCCATATACCAGAAACTTTCACTGTTGTACATGCCCTATGTATTTGGAGATGCTGGGTGCACTCTCCCTCCAGTCTGTTGACTTGTCTGAGTTTTGTTCCCTCCCACGGTGGCACAGTGGTTAGCACTGCTGCCTCACAGGGCCAGGGACCTGGGTTCGATTCCCAGCTTGGGTCACTGTCTGTGTGGAGTTTGCATGTTCTCCCGTGAGTTTCCTCCGGGTGCTCCAGTTTCCTCTCACAGTCTGAAAGACGTGCTGGTTAGGTGCATTGGCCATGTTAAATTCTCCCTCAGTGTACCCGAACAGGCAGCGGAGTGTGGCGACTCGGTGATTTTCACAGTAACTTCACTACAGTGTTAATGTAAGCCTACTTGTGACACTAATAAATTAACTTTAAAAATGTTCCCCTGATCAGGCATTCACTGCTTTAGAACATTCCATTATAGAGACTATAGGTGCTCTGGAATGTCTGCCAGCCTCAGATCCTGTTTTTTTCCCCCTCTCTTCCACATTTACTGGGACTTTTGGATAGGGCAGCAACAATTCTGAGTGATTAACGAACACTCGAATCTAAATCCTTGGATGAAAAGTGGATGTGAAAGCATCTTGAACAATTGTGTGAGAGTGTCCATGTACTGAATTCTAGTGTCTCAGAATTGCCGAGAAAGCCCATTAAATTGGTGCTGCAGACAATTGGATTTTTAAATAAAATCAATAGCTCCCCTCTGAGTCCTTTACTGTAAGAAGCCTTTGTGCAGAAAATGAGTACTCAATTCTTAGTCTTTTCAGACACCTGCACTTTGCGATGCCTGCGTCATGCTGCAAATTACAGCAGGAGGATCAATCAGCACCATCGAAGCTTTCCTTTGCCATTAGTACATGAGTATTGATCTGCACAGTCAAACAACAGAATACCAATCATACTGCAGCAGAAAGAGATCTTTGCTATTTCTGTAAGCGTGACCTTTAAGTTGACATTTATAACCAAATGTTTCCAGTAACCAATCATTTGATTGAAACATAACTTATCCTTCCATATGTCAAGCTGAAGCAGCTTAATAGTCTGCACACAGTGCCATTTCATTTATCTGTTTAGGAAAGAGCACTGATATTTACTTGGTGGCAGCACTTGGAGTCTCTTATAATTGTCTGCATTAATTAGTTCCTTCAAACTTTTACCCCCTTTTGTACATTGTTCTTTACTGTTTGAACTAAGATTACTCCAATGGCAGCTACTTGGCTTGTTTTTTTCTCTTTATTCTTTCATGGGATGTAAGCCCAATGGGGGCGGCATGATGGCACAGTGATTAGCACTGCTGTTTCACAGTGCCAGGGATCCCAGTTTCAATTCCCAGCTTGGGTCACTGTCTGTGTGGAGTTTGCACGTTCTCCCCGTGTCTGCGTGGGTTTCCTCCGGGTGCTCTAGTTTCTTTTCACATTCTGAAGGACCTGCTGGTTAGGTGACCCAAACAGGCACCAGACTGTGGCGACTAGGGGAATTTTGCAGTAGCTTCATTGCAGTGTTAATGTAAGCCTACTTGTGACTAATAAATAAACTTTAATTTACTTTAAGCCTCGCTGGCAAGGCCAACATTTAATCGTCATCCCTAATTGGCATTGAGATGGTGGTGGCGAGCCATCTCTTTGACCCACTGCAGTTCATGTGATTAAGGTACTCTCACAGCGCTGTTAGGTAAAGATTTCAACTCCGACCGTGGGGGAATGGTGATTTATTTCCAATCAGAATGGTATATGACTCGTAGGGGAACTTGCTTGATGTTTCCATGCATATCCTGCTCTTGTTCTTCTCAGTGATAGTCATCATGGGCTTGGGAGGTGTAGCTAAAGAAGCCTTGGTGAGATATTAGAAAGGGATGGAATGGGACTGAACTCCTCCTCCATCCCTTCTTTTGTAAATTGACCTATATGGTAGAATGTTCTGGTGCATGGTGACACAGAGGGTTTGTGTCTGCCTGGTATGGATTACATCTGTCGGCTTCTAAAATAGCCAAAGCTTTACCTGGGTTCAGTGCTCCATTTAACAAACCTGGTCAACACATATTGTGATGTGGAGATGCCGGCGTTGGACTGGGGTGAACACAGTAAGAAGTCTCTCAACACCAGGTTAAAGTCCAACAGGTTTATTTGGTAGCAAATACCATAAGCTTTCGGAGCAATGCTCCTTCGTCAGATGGAGTGGTCTCTGTTCTCAAACAGGGCACAGACACAGAAATCAAATTACAGAATACTGATTAGAATGCAAAAACACATATTGTACCATTGTTTTCCTCAAAATCCTTTATCCCAGGAGTTCAAAATTACAAAGGTTAAAAATAAAAACAAGCACAGGATTGCGATACATAATTTACCAACACTCATTCAAAGCAATCTGCAAACATTGAGCTGCCTGTGAATTCAAAAGATTGTGGGTGCAAGGGTCAGCAGAAAACCCAAATTCCTGTAAGGCTGGCATCATTTGAGAACATGCGCTCATTAAAATCAGAGTGCACCCCTCAAAACAGCAAGTACATACTGACTGCAGCAGAGGCTGGAAGTGGTGAAGAGGAACTGAAAACAGAAAGAAGCTGAAACAATGCCACTGATCCAGGCTCTCTCTGCAGCACTCAAGGCCTCAGAGCAGGACGAGGGAGGTTCTTTTCCTTCCTCCAGGGGGAGGAAGCAGCCACTAATGTCAATGGTCAGACTGGATGCAGAGCGGCAAGAAGTTTAAACCTTGCAGGAGTGTTCAAGGTGAATAAATGCATGACCACATTCTTCTTTACAAGCTAAACACTGGCTTCACACACTGCTCCACTCACCACATCCCCTTCACACATTTACCAACAATCTCCATCAAACATGACTCACCCCTCACACAGCCCGGGGGGTGGGGGAGGTGTTTCGACACAGGCATGGCTGCAGTTCCTTACCCTCATGGAGAATGTGGTGCTCGCCATCATTGATGCAACCATGGCTGAGCATTTAGTCAGTGATGAGGCTGAAACCATCCACAAAAATGGTATGATCCTTTCTAATCTATCCTTTCACATCCCACTTCCCCTCATCCTGTAATGTGTTACAATTTACAAACTGCAGATGGTGTAGATGTCTGGTGCAGATGGTGTAGATGTCTGGTGTAGATGTCTGGTGTAGATGTCTGGTGTAGTTGTCTGGTGTAGATGTCTGGTGTAGATGTCTGGTGTAGTTGTCTGGTGTAGTTGTCTGGTGTAGATGTCTGGTGTAGATGTCTGGTGTAGATGTCTGGTGCAGATGGTGTAGATGTCTGGTGTAGATGTCTGGTGTAGTTGTCTGGTGTAGATGTCTGGTGTAGATGTCTGGTGCAGATGGTGTAGATGTCTGGTGTAGATGTCTGGTGTAGATGGTGTAGATGTCTGGTGTAGTTGTCTGGTGCAGATGGTGTAGTTGTCTGGTGCAGATGGTGTAGTTGTCTGGTGCAGATGGTGTAGATGTCTGGTGTAGATGTCTGGTGCAGATGGTGTAGATGTCTGGTGTAGATGTCTGGTGTAGATGTCTGGTGTAGATGTCTGGTGTAGATGGTGTAGATGTCTGGTGTAGATGTCTGGTGTAGTTGTCTGGTGTAGATGGTGTAGATGTCTGGTGTAGATGTCTGGTGTAGATGTCTGGTGTAGATGTCTGGTGTAGTTGTCTGGCGTAGTTGTCTGGTGTAGATGTCTGGTGTAGATGTCTGGTGTAGTTGTCTGGTGCAGATGGTGTAGATGTCTGGTGTAGATGTCTGGTGTAGATGTCTGGTGCAGATGGTGTAGATGTCTGGTGCAGATGGTGTAGATGTCTGGTATAGACGTCTGGTGTAGATGTCTGGTGCAGATGGTGTAGATGTCTGGTATAGACGTCTGGTGTAGATGTCTGGTGTAGATGTCTGGTGCAGATGGTGTAGATGTCTGGTGCAGATGGTGTAGATGTCTGGTGTAGTTGTCTGGTGTAGATGGTGTAGATGTCTGGTGTAGTTGTCTGGTATAGACGTCTGGTGTAGATGTCTGGTGCAGATGGTGTAGATGTCTGGTGTAGTTGTCTGGTGTAGATGGTGTAGATGTCTGGTGTAGATGTCTGGTGTAGATGTCTGGTGCAGATGGTGTAGATGTCTGGTGTAGTTGTCTGGTGTAGATGGTGTAGATGTCTGGTGTAGATGTCTGGTGTAGATGTCTGGTGTAGATGTCTGGTGTAGATGTCTGGTGCAGATGGTGTAGATGTGTGGTGTAGTTGTCTGGTGTAGATGTCTGGTGTAGATGTCTGGTGTAGATGTCTGGTGCAGATGTCTGGTGTAGATGTCTGGTGTAGATGTCTGGTGCAGATGGTGTAGATGTCTGGTGTAGATGTCTGGTGTAGATGTCTGGTGCAGATGTCTGGTGTAGATGTCTGGTGTAGATGTCTGGTGCAGATGGTGTAGATGTCTGGTGTAGATGTCTGGTGTAGATGTCTGGTGCAGATGGTGTAGATGTCTGGTGTAGATGTCTGGTGTAGATGTCTGGTGCAGATGTCTGGTGTAGATGTCTGGTGTAGATGTCTGGTGCAGATGGTGTAGATGTCTGGTGTAGATGTCTGGTGTAGATGTCTGGTGTAGATGTCTGGTGTAGATGGTGTAGATGTCTGGTGTAGTTGTCTGGTGCAGATGGTGTAGATGTCTGGTGCAGATGGTGTAGATGTTTGGTGTAGATGGTGTAGATGTCTGGTGTAGTTGTCTGGTGCAGATGGTGTAGATGTCTGGTGTAGTTGTCTGGTGCAGATGGTGTAGATGTCTGGTGTAGTTGTCTGGTGCAGATGGTGTAGATGTCTGGTGTAGTTGTCTGGTGCAGATGGTGTAGATGTCTGGTGTAGATGTCTGGTGTAGATGTCTGGTGCAGATGTCTGGTGTAGATGTCTGGTGTAGATGTCTGGTGCAGATGGTGTAGATGTCTGGTGTAGATGTCTGGTGTAGATGTCTGGTGTAGATGTCTGGTGTAGATGTCTGGTGTAGATGTCTGGTGTAGATGTCTGGTGTAGATGTCTGGTGTAGATGTCTGGTGCAGATGTCTGGTGTAGATGTCTGGTGTAGATGTCTGGTGCAGATGGTGTAGATGTCTGGTGTAGATGTCTGGTGTAGATGTCTGGTGCAGATGTCTGGTGTAGATGTCTGGTGTAGATGTCTGGTGCAGATGGTGTAGATGTCTGGTGTAGATGTCTGGTGTAGATGTCTGGTGCAGATGGTGTAGATGTCTGGTGTAGATGTCTGGTGTAGATGTCTGGTGCAGATGGTGTAGATGTCTGGTGTAGATGTCTGGTGTAGATGTCTGGTGTAGATGTCTGGTGCAGATGGTGTAGATGTCTGGTGTAGATGTCTGGTGTAGATGTCTGGTGCAGATGGTGTAGTTGTCTGGTGTAGATGTCTGGTGTAGATGTCTGGTGTAGTTGTCTGGCGTAGTTGTCTGGTGTAGATGTCTGGTGTAGATGGTGTAGATGTCTGGTGTAGTTGTCTGGCGTAGTTGTCTGGTGTAGGTGTCTGGTGTAGATGTCTGGTGTAGTTGTCTGGTGTAGATGTCTGGTGTAGTTGTCTGGTGTAGATGTCTGGTGTAGATGTCTGGTGTAGATGTCTGGTGTAGATGTCTGGTGTAGATGTCTGGTGTAGATGTCTGGTGTAGATGGTGTAGATGTCTGG
The DNA here is from genome assembly GCF_964213995.1 of Mustelus asterias. NCBI lineage: Eukaryota > Metazoa > Chordata > Chondrichthyes > Carcharhiniformes > Triakidae > Mustelus > Mustelus asterias. The sequence goes on along the minus strand of NC_135809.1, from coordinate 45,950,150 downwards.
TGTAGATGTCTGGTGTAGGTGTCTGGTGCAGATGTCTGGTGTAGATGTCTGGTGTAGGTGTCTGGTGCAGATGTCTGGTGTAGATGGTGTAGATGTCTGGTGCAGATGGTGTAGATGTCTGGCGTAGATGTCTGGTGTAGATGTCTGGTGTAGATGTCTGGTGTAGATGTCTGGTGTAGATGTCTGGTGTAGATGTCTGGTGTAGGTGTCTGGTGCAGATGTCTGGTGTAGGTGTCTGGTGCAGATGTCTGGTGTAGATGGTGTAGATGTCTGGTGTAGATGGTGTAGATGTCTGGTGTAGATGTCTGGTGTAGATGTCTGGTGTAGATGTCTGGTGTAGGTGTCTGGTGCAGATGTCTGGTGTAGATGGTGTAGATGTTTGGTGCAGATGGTGTAGATGTCTGGTGCAGATGGTGCAGATGTCTGGTGTAGATGGTGTAGATGTTTGGTGCAGATGGTGTAGATGTCTGGTGCAGATGGTGTAGATGTCTGGTGTAGATGTCTGGTGTAGATGGTGTAGATGTCTGGTGTAGATGGTGTAGATGTCTGGTGTAGATGTCTGGTGTAGATGGTGTAGATGTCTGGTGTAGATGGTGTAGATGTCTGGTGCAGATGGTGTAGGTGTCTGGTGCAGATGTCTGGTGTAGATGGTGTAGATGTCTGGTGTAGATGGTGTAGATGTCTGGTGCAGATGGTGTAGATGTCTGGTGTAGATGTCTGGTGCAGATGGTGTAGGTGTCTGGTGCAGATGTCTGGTGCAGATGGTGTTGATGTCTGGTGTAGATGGTGTAGATGTCTGGTGTAGTTGTCTGGTGCCGATGTCTGGTGTAGATGGTGTAGTTGTCTGGTGTAGATGTCTGGTGTAGATGTCTGGTGTAGATGTCTGGTGTAGATGTCTGGTGTAGATGTCTGGTGTAGATGTCTGGTGTAGATGTCTGGTGTAGATGTCTGGTGTAGATGTCTGGCGCAGATGTCTGGTGTAGATGTGTAGTGTAGATGTCTGGTGTAGATGTCTGGTGTAGATGTCTGGTGTAGATGGTGTAGATGTCTGGCGTAGATGTCTGGCGTAGATGTCTGGCGCAGATGGTGTAGATGGTGTAGATGTCTGGCGTAGATGTCTGGCGTAGATGTCTGGTGTAGATGTCTGGTGTAGATGTCTGGTGTAGATGTCTGGTGTAGATGTCTGGTGTAGATGTCTGGTGCAGATGGTGTAGATGTCTGGTGTAGATGTCTGGTGCAGATGGTGTAGATGGTGTAGATGTCTGGCGTAGATGTCTGGCGTAGATGTCTGGTGTAGATGTCTGGTGTAGATGTCTGGTGTAGATGTCTGGTGTAGATGTCTGGTGTAGATGTCTGGTGTAGATGTCTGGTGCAGATGGTGTAGATGTCTGGTGTAGATGTCTGGTGCAGATGGTGTAGATGTCTGGTGCAGATGGTGTAGATGTCTGGTGTAGATGTCTGGTGCAGATGGTGTAGATGTCTGGTGCAGATGGTGTAGATGTCTGGTGCAGATGTCTGGTGCAGATGGTGTAGATGTCTGGTGCAGATGGTGTAGATGTCTGGTGCAGATGTCTGGTGCAGATGGTGTAGATGTCTGGTGCAGATGGTGTAGATGTCTGGTGCAGATGTCTGGTGCAGATGGTGTAGTTATCTGGCGTAGATGTAGGTGTAGAACTGTAGATGTCTTGTCCTCTTGACTTTCAGATATGTAGAGGGACAGGTAGTGTTGAGGAAGTGGGGAGGCTACAGAATGACTTGGACAGCTTAGGAGTGTGGGCAAAGAAGTGGCAGATGGAATACAATGTGGGAAAATGTGAGGTTGAGCACTTTGGTAGGAAGAATAGAGGCGCAGACTATTTTCTAAATTGGGAAAGGCTTCGGAAATCTGAAGCACAAAGGGACTTGAGAATCCTGGTTCAGGATTCTCTTAAGGTTAACATGCAGGTTCAGTTGGGAGTTAGGAAGGCAAATTCAATGTTAGCATTCATTTTCAGAGGGCTAGAATACAAGAGCAGGGATGTACTGCTGAAGCTGTATAAGGCTCTGGTCAGATCACAGTTGGAATATTGTGAGCAGTTTTGGGCCCCATATCTAAGGAAGAATGTGCTGGCCTTGGAGGGGGTCCAGATGGGGTTCACAAGCATGATCCCAGGAATGAAGGGTTTGTCATTTGAGGAGCAGTTGAGGAGTCTGGGCCATACTCGATGGGGTTTAGAAGGATGAGGGGGGATCTAATTGAAACTTACAGAATACTGAGAGGCCTAGATAGAGTGAGTGTGGAGAGGATGTTTCCACGAGTGGGGGGGACGAGAACCAGAGGGTACAACCTCAGAGTGAAGGGATGCTCCTTTAAAACTGAGATGAGCAGGAATTTCTTCAGCCAGAGGATGGTGAATCTGTGGAATTCGTTGCCACAGAGGGCTGTGGAGGCCAGGTCATTGAGTATCTTTAAGACAGAGAAATATAGGTTCTTGATCAATAAGGCAATCAAAGCAAGGAGGCAGGAGAATGGGCATGAGAATCATATTAGTCATGATTGAATGGGGAGACAGACTCTACAGGCTGAATGGCCTAATTCTGCTCCTATATCTTATAGTCTTATGATCTTATTCAGATACCTAAGGAATTGCCAGCTGGCCAGCTGGTGATGTGTCAGGCTGAAGTTCTAGAAGAACAAGAGACTAATGAAGAAGAAACACTTCATCTCACACTCGCTGTACCAGCTCAGATACCAACACCGCACAAACTTTAGAGAATGCCTTAGAGGTAGGATCTGCAAATGGTGATTTCCCAGGCAAGAATGAGAGACAGTCAGGCCCGAGGGAAAGAGTAGTCTAGGTGCCAGTTCCCAGGAAGGTGATGCCGCTTGTGGGTTCTGTTGCAGAGGGCTGAGAAGAAATTTACAGTGGATTGAAAAGAACTGATGGGTGGCACACAGAAATGCTCGATGCATTAGCAGGCCTCGCAGAAAGCCTATTGTAAATGTAGATTGGACTACAGTGCAGCGTCTGATAGCTGATGCCTCTGCAGCACAGGCAGAAGCTGTACAATGCCCGAATGTTGCAGTGGAAACTCAAACTGACGTCATGTAAGCTCTAGCCTGCTGCTGTCATGGCTGTGGATAATATTGTTCAAATGGTCTTCCAAGGTCCCTCACAGGTTGCTGAGGTGCCGCTCTGGGTGGATGACTCCAGCTCCCTGGAGCATGAATCTGCTGTCCTCTCTCAGGATGACATTTGTGCTGCTACCACTGCCACCCTGTCGGTGTCCTGACTGCACTGCCCCTGCTGAAGTGGTGCAGTCTAAAGCCAGGTTTACAAGGTTCAGGGCAGCTCGCGGGCGTTCTGGAGAGCTATTTGCAATCTTCCCCAATGAGAGTCACCTGCCTTCCACCAGTCATTACTGCAGCCTCTGGGGTAGCACTGGGTAAGACCAGGTAAAGGCACCTGCAGGTCATTAAGGCAATGCACAAATGTCATTTGTTAAATTTTGTTTGGGAATGGAGTTATTTTTTGGATAAAGTTTGTATGGAATGGTTGTTTTGTTGTGCTCCTTATTTCAGGATTATGGTCAAAGGAATGCTGGGATTGTCTGGACCAGAGGGATGGTGAGATGTGGAGTTGTTGTCCATGAGGATGTGGATTTGTATTAATGGGAACCAGAGTCAAATGGGGCATTTTTGGACAGCCATCCAGAATGTAGATGTGTCAGCTCCCGTCTTCCTTCCGCCTCCTTGGCATTCTTGCTGAATCCCTGGTGCCAGAGGCTGTGCCCTGGTGATGGCTAGGGTGAGGAGGATGCAGCAAACCACCACAGACCGAGACATCCACTCCACCCAGACTACAGCAGGCCTCCTCCAGAGCGCTCGACTTCGGGGAACTGTTGCTTCCGCACACCAGGAGGGTTCTTCCTGCTTCTGAACACATGGTGCTTCTTGTGGAAGCATTGGCTCTCATTATTTACACACTGTCTTGCCAGCCCTTGCTGTCCAGAAGCCACCCTCTGGATTAATGTAGTGTTTGAGAGACTGCAGGAACAGCAGACTGGCACAGGATGAAAGCATCATGACTGTTGCCAGGCTACTGGGCATTCACCAGTATGATATTCTGAATGTGGCCACACAATCTGCACATTGAGTGGTTGTGGTAGCTCTCAGCACAGACACACATATACGTATGTGTTTGTTGGCAGCTTGCTCTATCAGGAAGCTCAGTGTGCTGAAAAAGCCAGGTTGTATTCTGCCTGCATCTCTCTCTGGTCAGAGAGAACATATTAAACTCCCCTCTCCTTATATACAGAGCCTCTGCCAGCTCTTTGATGCATTTTTAAAAATTTTATTTATTAGTATCGCAAGTACATTAACACTGTAAAAATCCCCTAGTTGCCACACACCGGTGCCTGTTTGGGGACACTGAGGGAGAATTTAGCATGGCCAATGCACCTAACCAGCACGTCTTTTGGACTGGACATGAAGGACAGTGAACTTAGCAATGTTAGCTCTGTCGTCTGTTCCGGCCTTGTAAGTATCTGAGACAAAGAAATTCAGGGATGGAGTCACCTTCACGGCCACTGGCATTAACATCCTTGCCCTACTCTGAGGCTGTAATACTTCAATTAGATGGCAAAGTTTTGCAAGCACCTAATCACATACAGCCCATACTGCTCCTGGTTTAGACGGAAGTAAGAGAAATGATCCCAGGAGACAATAGATGGAGAGCACCTCCCTGTTGATAACCCTCCCCCCCTGTCCTCTCTCTGTGAGCAGCTTAAGGTTCGGGGCTAAGCGCCAGATTCTCCATTCTCGCTGGCAGCGGCAGTGGGACCGGAGAATCCGGCTGTTAACTCTATTTCTTGCTCCGCATATGCTGCCTGAGTGTTTCCAACATTTCTATTTTCATTTCGGTTTCCCAGCTCCTGTGGCAGTTTGCTCCTGTTTAATGATTTTGTGTCCTTAACGTGAAAATGTTATTGCAGCTTCAGCCTCTCAGACCCCTCCTGTAAGCTCGTTCTCACTTCATCTGAGCTGCAAGCTTTTTTGTTTACGCCAATACCCAGTTAATTTGTATTGAGCTGAAGGAGTCACCAGGGAATTCTGCTCACTATATTCTGGGCTTACCGGTTATATGATGTGCTTTAAAGTTATTCTCAACTTTGGAAGGCAGTAGAATAAACATTTAATTAAAACCCAGGATCTCCCATTTTCCCCTCTCTGAAATTGTGTGATGGTAAGATTGCTATTATTTGCTTTATTAGTTCAAATCTGCAGCACATTCCTGACTTTTACCCCGACGTTTTGAAAATATGCAACATAAGAATAGGTCACATCGACGCTGCGTGGTCAAGAATAAAAATGTGCACAATTTGGTGATTTTAAATATTCGAGATATTAGAGGGTTTCTTTAAAAGAATTGTAAGAATTGACTCCTTGAGACTTTCCATTAATAGTGTACTATATCAGGAATTAACAGGGTGCAGAACAATATTACGCAGTCCTCTGGCGAGAGTGGTGACCCTCTATGATGGCCAGGAGTGCATGTTCCGGTGTCATTACACACCAGCAGGAAATCGATGGTTCCGCTTCCACCACATTGTTCTCCCTCCGTGCACCATTAAATCCACTGCATGAGGGGCTTTTTAAAAAAAAATTTGACTCCATTCTTAAAGTTACAAAGCCAATTTGCAGATCAAGCTCAAATCCATCTCCTTGCTTGCTCCAAAAACAAAATTCAAATTGAAGCCAATTCACGGTCCCCACAAGAGAGACAAACAAGATTCAAGATGACAAGAGGGGTGGCACAGTGGTTAGCACTGCTGCCTCACAGTGCCAGGGACCCGGGTTCGATTCCCAGCTTGGGTCATTGTCTGTGTGAAGTTTGCACATTCTCTCCTTGTCTACGTAGGTTTCCTCCAAGTGCTCCGGTTTCCTCCCACAGTCCAAAGATGTGCTGGTTAGGTGGATAGGCCATGCTAAATTGTGTCGGGGGACTAGCTAGGGTAAATGCATGGGGTTATGGGGATAGGGCCAGGGTAGGATTGTGGTCGGTGCAGACTCAATGGGCCGAATGGCCTCCTTCTGCACTGTAGGATTCTAAGAGAAGCATTGCATCCCATCATGGACTTGATCTGATGTTTCATCTTAGCCAAAATGCCAAGAACCACGACAGGGGCGATTGGAAAATTCCATCCTTTGTCTTTTTGCCGGGATACAATTTTTGGGGACCAGATGGTCCTTTTCTCCAGCAATTCTTTCCCCTCTCACAGTCCATCGAATTGAGAGGATGTGCACAACTAGGTCTCTTTTTCAAGTTACTCCCTTCCTTCCCACAGGGAATGACAGAAAAACTGAAATACTTCTACGATCCTTGGAAATTCTCACCAAAGACACAACTTCATGAGTGCAGGGCATGAACGTTGGCAAGCTTCTGAACTGTGGGAAGCCGCAATTTAAACCTGACACTTTACTCAATGAATCCAGATTGAAGCAGCAGGGGCAACTACAAAAGTGAGCAGGAATCTCACTCCAGAATCCAGAGAAGATTGCTTTACTTTCGTCACAGCCGAAAATCACCAGCAACACAAATAACATAATGATCAAACGTTGATCTTTATCAGTTAATCATTAAGATCTATCACAAAGCAAATACTTAGTGACTATCTTATGAATGACTGCAACAATCAATGTTCTTTAGAATAGACTGTTAATTTTATAACTAAGCTTCTTCAGTAAAAGGTCAAATACCATTCCATTTGCTTTAACCTAGATTTTCCAATTGCTTTTAATGCTGTGAGTAAGACATTTAAAATAATGCCAATAAAAAGAAACAGTCTTATATCTGAGTATGTAAATGATTTTAATGTTTGATATGTACTCAGAAGAGATGTAAGGGGTGGAGTCAGAAAAAAGATACTGCAGAATGCCTCTGAGCTCTCCATGGTATTGGATTGGTATAATGTGCTTATGCGTTATACGCTACCTTTTACCTGACATTTTAAACACACATCATTAAGAGATTTAAGCTTTTAATAAAAATGAATTTACATTCATAACGATAAATTCAGCGGTATACCTTTTTAACCTCAAATTTTCAAATATGTTAATGGTATGTAAAATGTTACTCTATTAACATCCAATCAAACTGATATATAAAAGGAGACAATAAAAAATTCCACACTTCATCAAGAAAAAAACCTGATTTGCAAAATTTCTGAAACAGAATGTCTCCAGAGGAAATGTATGAAAAATGTTCCTGTCCCCTGCCGCCCCCCACTCCACACCTGATATTCACCCCCAAGCTACCCCTAATCTATACTCAGACACATACTCCAACAACAACAACTTGTATTTAAATGACTCCTTTGATGTTGGAAAACTGAGGTACGGGATCAAAATCAGACAAAAAGTGCAGCGAGTGAAGGAAGCAGATGTTGAGAGGGGTAACTGATGAGGGTGACTAAATGATAAGTTTTAAAGGGGTGTCTTGAAGGGAGAGATAGAAGCTGAGAGGTTTAATAAGGGATGTTCAGAGGTTAAGGGTTGGGCAGTTGGAGGCAGGCGCACCAAGGATTGGATAGAAAAAGGAACAGGTGTTCCATAAGAAGCCAATCTTGGTCTTGCGGGATACAAAGCTTTCACAGTTATGCAGCATGCTACATGCTGTGGGCTAAATTCCTGCCCCACCGCTGTAAGAGATCCATGTTGAGTTATTCGGTTTTACACTAAAACCTTGGCGGATTTATATTGAAAATCAACCAGACCAATAACAAAGGTTCAATTCCACAGCTGACCTAATTCTGCACAAGGTGATTTACTCGGGTGTTGAGAACTTGGGTGGATGCAATCTGTTTTCATTGATTGATCTTGGCACATGGAAGTATTATAATGGTTATTTTGTGTTTCATAGTGTACTGTTCACCTTCCCCCCAGGCATATACATCTGTCAAGTTCTCACTAATTGTTTTTTTTTGCTGAGGAATGGTGTTATATGTCTAACTATGAAAGGAAACTTCTGTTTCTATTATTATCAGTGGTTTCATAGCCTTATTTCCAGCAGATTAACCCTGACAATCCTGGGGATGCAATTCATCCTGCAACAACCCATTCTGACAGCACAGCCGTGGCTATCTAGCCATCTAATGTATGCTTTAGATTAAACAGACTATCAAAAAATGAAAGGCATTTATTGGATTTTTCAAATCCAAGAGAGAATCAGTGTTATCAGTTAATGAACCTTGTGAAAAATCAGCTGCAATACTAAGATTAATGGCCATTTCAGCAACGCTATCCATGTTACTCTTTAGAACAGCTTCAAATAAAAGCAGTTATGACTGATGGCTCTAACAGGGACACTGGCTGGAGGAGTTGTTAATCTGATGACATGAAAATACTAAGTTAACATGGATCAAATGAATTAAAAAGATTATTGAGGCATCCCAGGTTACTGAATGGGCTATTGATTGATTTTTAAAAATTCATTTATGGGGTGGGGGCTTCGTTGCCTAGGCCAGCATTTATTGACCAGCATTTATTGTCCATCCCTAATTGCCCTTGAGAAGGTGGTGGTGAGCTGCCTTCTTGAACCACTGCAGTCCCCCCTGAGGTATAGGTACACCCACAGTGATGTTAGGGATGAAGATCCAGGATTTTGACCCAGAGACAGTGAAGGAATGATGATATATTTCCAAGTCAGGATGGCGAGTGATTTGGAGGGGAGCTTCCAAGTGGTGGGGTTCCCGGGCATCTGCTGCCCTTGTCTGTCTAGATGTTAAAGGTCGTGGGTTTGGAAGGTGCTGCCTAGGGAACCTCAGTGATTTCCTGCAGTGCATCTTGTAGATGGTACACACTGCTGCCACCGTACATCAGTGTTGGAGGGAGGGAATGTTTGTGGATGGGTACCAATCAAACAGGCTGCTTTGTCCTGCATGGCATTGATCTTCTTGATTGTTGTTGGAGCTGCATTCATCCAGACTAACGGAAAATATTCCATCACACTCCTAACTTGTGCCTTGTCGATGGTGGAGAGGCTTTGGGGGATCAGGAGGTGAATTACTCACCAAAGGATTCCTAGTCTCTGACCTGCTCTTATAGTCATTTGGCTAATGAAGTTTCTGGTCAATGCTAACCCCCAGTATGTTGATAGCGGGGAGCTTCAGTAGTGGTAAGGTTATTGAATGTCAAGTGCCAATGCTTAGATTCTCTCTTGTTAGAGATGATCATTGCCTTGCACTCATATGTTGCAAATGTTACTTGCCACTTGACAGCCCAAGCCTGGACATTGTCCAGGTCTTGCTGCATTTAGACATGAACTGCTTCAGTGCCTGAAGAGTCGCGAATAATGCAGAACATTGTGCAATTATCAGCGAACATGCCAACTTCTGACCTTATGATGGAGGGAAGGTCACTGATCAAGCAGCTGAAGATGGTTGGGCCCAGGACACCACCCTGAGAACACCTGAAGTGATGTCCTGGAATGAGATGAATGACCTCCACCCACCACCACAACCATTTTCGTTATACTAGTTATGACTCCAACCAACTGAAGGTGTTCCCTCTGATTCCCATTGACTCCAATTTTGCTCAGGCTCCTTGATGCCACACTCAATCAAATGCTGCCTTGATATCAAGAGCAGTCACTCTCACCTCCCTCTGGCATTCCACTCTTTTGTCCATTCTTCAACCAAAGCTGTAATGATTGGCCCTGACAGAACGCAAACTGAGGATCCATGAGCAGATTATTGCAAAGCAAGTCCATTTGATACTGCGATCTCTTCTATCACTTTACTAATTATGGAGAGTCAACTAATGGGGCAGTAATTGGCTGAGTTGGATTTGTCCTGTTTCCTGTGTACAGGACAAACCTGGGCAATTTTAGACATTGCTGGATAGATGCCAGTGTTGTAGCTGTACTGGAACAGCTTGGTTAGGGGCGCAGCAAGTTTTGGAGCACAAGTCTTCAGTATTATTGCTGGAATGTTATCAGGGCCCATCGCCTTTGCAGTATCCAGTGCATTCACAGCATTTCTTGATATGACATGGAGTGAATTAAACTGGCTGAAGACTGCCATCTGTGATGCTGGGGACCGCCGGAGGAGGCTGAGATGGATCATCCACTTGTGATTTCATGAATGCTTCAGCCTTATCTTTTGCACTGATGTGCTGGGCTCCTCCATCATAGAGGATGAGGATATTTGTGGAGCCTCCTCCTCCAGTGAGTTGGTTAATTGTCCATCACCATTCACCATTGGTGTGGCAGGACTGACGACATTGAATCTGATTTGTTGGTTGTGGAATCACTTAGCTCTATCTATTACTTGCTGCTTATGCTGTTTGGCACACAAGTAGCACTGTTTTGTAGCTTTACCAGGTTGACACCTCAATTTTACATATGCCTGGTGTTGCTCCTGGCGGGCCCTCCTACATTCTTTGTTGAATCAGGGTTGATTCCCTGTCAGGGTGGTGATGGTAGAGTGGGGATATGCCAGGCCATGAGGTTACAGATTGTGGTTGTGTACAATTCTGCTGCATCTGGCTCACAGTATCTCTTGGATGTCCAGTCTTGAGCTGTTACATCTGTTCAAAGTCTAATCTATTTAGCACGGTGGTAGGGCTACACAACATGATAGAAGGCGCCTTCAGTGTGAAGATGGGAATTTGTCTCCACAAGAACTGTGTGGTGGTCACTCCTAGCCATACTGTCATGGGCAGAAGTATTTACAGCAGGGAGGTTGGTGAGTGTAGTATCTTGCAAAGATGGGCGACCACTAAATAGGTTAACAAATGAATGGTTTACTAAGTAATTATGTACGGTGAGTGACACAATGGCTACTGTACTCCACAACTCCAAACTCCTAACTGCATGGAAAACCTGCACTCAGCTCCAGGGTTCACGCGCTCGAGCTCAATTGGCTGAATGAGTCACATGACCCTCTGAGCGCATGCCCCTTAAAAGGGCACACTACTTTTTTATTTCAAATATATATTTTATTCATAAAAAAAACTCTCAAATAAGCCATTGCAAAACAATGTATCTGATAATTACAAACAGTGCAAAAAAGACCAGCCATTTTTACAATACTTTACGATTCTCATTTACAAGACATTATGTTCATTACATTTCAGTACTTGAAACTATATACATTCTTCAGATTTTACTGTGTGCTGTTATTTTTCAGATTGGCACACAGTTACGCAGTCCGAGGGTGTTCTACAGTTACCGGGCCCTCGGTCTGCCTCGGTTGAAAGGCTTTACACAGTGGCCTTTCCCCATTGTGCCTTTGCGGAGGCTGCCCCAAGCTTGAGAGCGTCCCTCAGCACGTAGTCCTGGACCTTGGAATGTGCCAGTCTGCAACACTCGGTTGAGGACTGGAATCTTTGCACTGGAAGATTAGCAGGGTTTCGGGTGGACCAAAGTACGTCCTTCATCGAGTTGATGACCCTCCAGCAGCAGTTGATATTTGTCTTGGAGTGCGTCCCTGGAAACAGCCCGTAGAACACAGTGTCCTGCGTCACTGAGCAGCTCGGGATGAACCTCGACAAATACCACTGCATCTCACTCCAGACCTTCTTTGCAAAGGCACATTCCATAAGGAGGTGTGCGACCATCTCATCACCCCCGCAGCCACTTCGAGGGCAGCGTGCGGTAGTGTTGAGACCTCAAGCATGCATGAAGGATCTGACGGGAAGTGCGCTTCTCACCATCAGCCAAGCCAAGTCTTGGTGGTTGTTTGTGGCCATCTTCAAATTTATATGGAGATCAAAGATGGATTGTGTCCAGAGGGAAGCGATGCACAAATCTCTAGAAAAAGGAGGGAAAAATGTTCCCAACGCCGCCCTCATCCTGATGGCCACCTTTGTGTGCGGCTGCATCAAGCTGTGTGTTGATCCTCGGTATGCTAACACCAAGTGCCACTACTTTTTGAGGTTCTACCTGTCCCAAGTGTTGCAGAGGATGGGTCTGGCCACACTGCTGTGGAACGCTCCAAGTAGTTGGACCGTACCGCAGCACCTGTCCTTTGTGGAGAAAGTTTTCCAAAAACACACTTTTGACCACATGGTGATCAAGCAGTGGTCAGCACGTAATGTCCTTGAGGCCCTGAGGGAAAAGGAGATAGTGGATCCTGTTGGAACGTTCCCTGGGCAGATTGTCAGTGTCATCTGGCAGAATGCCTCATCACCAGAACTTAAAAGGGCGCACTACTTTTTTTTAATACTTTTCCAATTCAATCAAATCAAGTCCAATTCAGAGTCTCAACAAGTTGAGACATTTCCGATCCAGGCTGACAAGACAGGACCTTCACACCTGTCTTGGGCCTGATCTACATGAGCCCAGCTGATTGGAGGAGGGGCAGGGTTCCTCCTCCAAGGCTGGATCTTATTTGCATCTTAGCCAAAAGGCCGAGATGCCGCTTTTAAAAATTGCTTCATATGAATATGAAACTTAAATGCAACCTCATGACCTCAACCAAGTGCAGCATCCTATCCATACTACACTTGATCTTAGCCAAAAGGCCGAGAAGCACACTACTTTTTTTTATACTTTTCCAATTCAATCAAATCAAATCCAATTCAAAGTCTCAACAAGTTGGGACATTTCCGATCCAGGCTGACAAGACAGGGCAAGCGACCAAATTGCCCTGTCCTGGGCCTGATCTACATGAGCCAAGCTGATTGGAGGAGCAAAGCAACACCTCCTCCAAGACTTTAGCTCATTTGCATCTTAGCCAAAAGGCCGAGATGCCGCTTTTAAAAATTGCTTCATATGAAACAAATGAAGCTTCAGTGTAACCTAATGACCTCAACCAAGGGCAGCATCCAATCCATACTACATTTGATCTTAGCCAAAAGGCCGAGAAGCGATAAGCACACTACTTTTTTTTAATACTTTTCCAATTCAATCAAATCAAATCCAATTCAGAGTCTCAACAAGTTGAGACATTTCAGATCCAGGCTGACAAGACAGGGCGAGCGACCAAACCACCCTGTCCTGGGCCTGATCTACATGAGCCAAGCTGATTGGAGAAGGGGGAGGTACCTCCTCCAAGACTTGAGCTCATTTGCATCTTAGCCAAAAGGCCGAGATGCCGCTTTAAAAAATTGCTTCATATGAAACATATGAAGCTTCAGTGTAACCTAATGACCTCAACCAAGTGCGGCCGACCATGGGCTGCCGACCATACTACACTTGATCTTAGCCAAAAGGCCGAGAAGCGATAAGCTTCATAAGCGATAAGCACACTACTACACTGAGAATAAGGTCAAGTATATTTTTGCCTCTTGTTGGTTCCCTCATCATCTGCCACAGTCCCAATCTAGCAGCTCCGTCCTTTAGGACCAGCTTGGCCTTTGGTGGTAGTACCAAGCTACGCTTGGTGATGGACATTGAAGTCATTCACCCAGAGTACATTCTGTGCCCTTGCCACGCTCAGTGTTTCCTCCAAGTGATGTTCAACATGGAAGAGTACTGATTCATCAGCTGAGGGAGAACAGTATATGGTAATCAGAAGGAGGTTTCTTTGCCCATGTTTGACCTGGTGCCATGAGACTTCAGGGCGGGGTCCATAAATGTTCATTCTCATGTGCTGTTTCCCTGAAGGAATTCAACATTCAATGAAAAATATATTCAGCATGAGAGAAGAGACATAGGGCCCGATTTTACCATTTTGATTCTAAGTGCTGAATCTGGGTGCAATTCAGATCCGACTTGGAAACCTGTTCTTCGGCGCCTCCATACGCACTCAGCCTGAAAAAAAAATTGCGGGTCTGAATCGCGCTGTGGGCGGGGCTTATCGCGCCTGAAAGGCTGCAGCCCCAATCGGAGCTCTGAACTGCGCATGCGCAGTGAGAAAAAGAATTGAAAAACATGCCCCTATCACGTTGCTCACGGGCCACAAGAAGCGGATAAAATGGCCTGGGAGCAAAAAGCGGGAGCAATGGCCCACACAGATATCGCCCCACCCCCACAACATAACTGTCCCCCTTATCCACTCACCCCCGGCTACCCAGACTGATTGCGGCCCCCTGCCCCCCTTCCCCCCCACCAATCACCCACAGAGTGGCAGTGGTCCCCGCCGCCGCCCCCCCCCCCCCCCCCCCCGCCCTACCACCACCAGAGATCCATCTGGCCTCTCCCCCCCACCAGTGAGTGATCAGCCTCCCCCCCCCGACCAGAGATACATCTTACCCGCCTCCCTCACCCCCCCTCCGCTCCAACCACACCAGAGAATGATCTGGCCTCCCTCCTCCCACCTTCCCTCCCACCAGAGAATGATCGGGCCTCCCCTCTCCCCAGAGAATGATCGGGCCCACCCCACCATCCCAGAGAATGATCGGGCCTCCCCCCCTCCCCCAGAGAATGATTGGGCCTCCCTCCTCTCCCCCCCCCCCCCCCACCCACCACCAGAGAATAATCAGGCCTCTCTCTTGCCCTCCTCCCCCCCGCCATCAGAGATACATCTGACCCACCTCCTCCTCCTCCTCCCCCTTCACCAGAGAATGATCTGGCCCACCTCCCTCCTTCCCCACTCCACCACTGATCTGAGTCAGAGAGCCGTTGGAAGCCCTGAACTTACCTCTTCAGAAGCTGAAGTGCGTGAAACAGCCCTTTGTCAAGCATATCTATTTCACGCCGAATCCGGACGCGCGAACGTGATGGTAAACGGGGAAATGCTGGTAAAGTTGGGCAGGCAGCCCATTAATTCAGTTTAAATGCATGCATGCCCGGACACGGGCGCGGATCGTGTTATTGGCCTCATGCCCGACTTTACCAAAACGGGCACGAAGCAATGGTAAAATCGGGCCCATAATTGTCATTTGTAATGATATTTAACTTGATCTCATTGAGGACTCTTGATTTTATTCAGAGGATGAGAGTGGTCATAGAATCATCGAGGTTTACAGCATGGAAACAGGACCTCTGGTCCAACTTGTCCATGCAGCCCTTTTTTTTTAACCACCATGCTAGTCCCAATTACCTGCGTTTGGTCCATATCGCGCTATATCCATCTTACCCATGTAACTGTCTAAATGCTTTTTAAAAGACAAAATTGTATGCGCCTCTACCACTACCTCTGGCAGCTTGTTCCAAACACTCACCATCCTCTGTGTGAAAAAATTGCCTCTCTGGACCCTTTTGTATCTTTCCCCTCTCACCTTAAATCTATGCCCTCTAGTTTTATGCTTCCCTACCTTTGGGAAAATATGTTGACTATCTAACTGATCTATGTCCCTCATTATTTTATGGACCTCTGTAAGATCACCCCTAAGTCTCCTATGCTCCAGGGAAAAAAGTCCCAGTCTATCCAACCTCTTCTTATAACTCAAACTGTGGTAATTTGTTCCTGTGGTGTCATTCCACAGAAGCAAACCCTAACCGGTATCTTAGCCAAATAGCCATTCTTCATAGGTGAAGTGAAACAGTCTTCTGTTCTATTCCTCGTGAGGGCATCACACTCAAGCTGAACCGTACAGAAAATGGTGTAAGCACTCTGTGGTGAACCATCGTTGGTTCCCACTGTGGGATTGTTCTAATGTTGTTGTTGGGTTGTTCTAATGTTGTTGTTGGGCTAGGGTGGGATTGATACACCTGTGGTTGTAACTGTTGTGGCACATCCCAGTCGGGCTCCGCCTCCTGGGAGAGGTATAAGACCCCCTGCTCGGGCGGGACCTCTTCAGTCTGGGATAGTGTGTTAAAGTTCTGATAGTTCCATTGTTAGTTAATAAAAGCCTTCTTTTACCGAAGCTTTGTGCCTCGTGTCAAATTGATGCGCATCACACTCAGCAGGTCAAATGGTGGAGAAAGAAATAATGTTAACTGTTCAGGTCAATGACCTTCCATCAGAACTGGAGAATTTGAGAGATTATTAATAGTTCTGAAACAAGTGCCAAATCAGGGAAAAGTCTATGATAGGGCACAGGGCAGCAATGATTAAATAACTAAAGGGATTATTTTTCATGTCTACATAATTCCAAAAAAAATTCCTCTGGATCTCAATAGGGAAACCCAGGATGAGTTGTTTTTAACCCTCTGTATCGTGGGGCTGCTGAGGCAATAGTAGCACCATACTGCTGCTGCCTTAACTCAGTGCTACTTCGCATTAAGTTGATCTTTCTCTACACCCTAGCTATGACTGTAACACTACATTCTGCACCCTCTCCTTTCCTTCTCTATGTACGGTATGCTTTGTCTGTATGGTGCGCAAGAAATAATATTTTTCACTGTATGCTAATACACATGACAATAATAAATCAAATCAAATCAGCATATGACCAGAAAAACACAGCAAAATTTAATGATAAACCTCTTTTGTTCACTTTAAACTATTGTTATCTCAATGATGCAGTGTATGGTTACACACAATAGGAAGTTCTAATGAGCCAACACATCTGCAGATCTCAGCAATCAATACTTCCAGAAAGGGTTCCACCAAATAACTAGAACAGCAACACTGGCAGACTATGTTGCCTTAATGTGTGCACTTCATAAAGATGTTGCTGACTTCTTTCATCAACCCCAGTCATCCCTTCTTCATAGCAGCAACAGATTTCTTCTTTTCATTATGAGGCGAGAGCCTCTTTCCATCGATCCTCAAAGCCCCCAGACTTCCATCAGCCTTTGACCATCTCGCACCCATTGCCAGTGTTCCTGATCTCTTGCTTCCAACTTCTCCAAATTCTATCTTTAGATTATCCCTCTCAATATGAGAGTCGAGATTGCATTGTGTGGGTCTGCATGATCAATGTGGAAGTAAAATGATAAAGTGAAAGAAATAAATTATACATTCCTATTACTGTATCTCCATGGATAACATGCATTGCAATTCTGTATAAAGAAAATTCAATAATCAGTTTATTAAATTGAAAGCTTTTGTGGTATCAGAAGTAAGATTCAGATAAAATATATATCCAGGTCAAAGTAGATTTAAAAGCTTCCACCTTCATTTCTCCCAAACACTTTCTCAGTTAAGCTAATAAATAATGTTGCATCAAAACACTTCCACTGATCTACATATTTTCCTCCTTTAAGGTATGTACCTTGTCCTTTTAAATTTCCGGACACCTATAGGGAGCAGCAAATACAAATAAGAATCAACAGTTTTACGAATGAGATGAAATTCTGTGAGCAGCTAATACAAACATCACAGGGTTTTCACAATTTAACTAACAGAAATGAAAATTATTGATAAATAGTTGTCATCCATGGAGCAATTAGAGCAAAGCAACGTGAAGCTGAAATATTCATCTCCATTAACACTCAAAAGTATTTCCCACTGGCACTTTTAAAATCGTGACAAGATAGATTTGCAATTGATGAACAAAAATTACGAGAGGAATTTGACATTACTGGAAAGTGAAAATTAAGTTTATACAATACTGTAGCCAATAAGAACGTGTGAGAATTAAGTGATACGCTGCTACTTGTAGCTTTTTTGTGCGTGTTTTACCACCATGGGAGCAAGGAGGAAGATAATGGTGGCCCAAGCTCATAAACCTTGATTTAGTTGATCACAATGTTATGGCTCCTCATGCAAGGGACCACATCATCTTGCTTCAAGTTCACACTGATTGTAACTTGAGCTCAGTGTAAAGGAGCATGCATTGACCAATGAAACATTTAAAATGTGGTATGGATTTCTTAATGTTACGTGCTCATTAACATTAACTATTAGTTACTAGGAGTGAAGTTCTGCACTTTTTTTTATTCCTTCGTGGGACATGGGCGTCGCTGTCTGGCCAGCATTTATTGCCCATCCCTAGTTGCCCTCGGGAGAGTCAATCACATTGCTGTGGCTCCGGAGACACATGTAGACCAGACCAGGTAAAGACAGCAGATTTCCTTCCCTAAAGAACATTAGTGAACCAGATGGGTTTTTTCCGACAATCGACAATGGCTTCATAGGTCAGGAGATTCTTAATTACAGAATTTTTTAAATTGTATTCAAATTCCACCATCTGCCATGGTGGGATTTAAACCCAGGTTCCCAGAACATTAGCTGAGTTTCTGGATTAATAGTCTAGCGATAATGTCACCAGGCCATCACCTCCCCGTGTGGAAACAAGCGAGAGTTTTATTAGTGCCCCATTTCAGCACCAGATATACTCAGGCCAGTTTGCAGGACAGATATCTTGAACTGATAGCTACAATATAATCTTAGATACAGAGAGAGAAGAGTAATGCCGACCAGGGAGAAAACCAAGAAGACGATTATTTTAGCTGGCATTTGAATGTGATTTTACTGGTTCTTTTGTGTACACCTGTACAAGGCAATTCTGAAATCGGTCTTGTAACTAGAATAAGACGTGCAATTTTTCTTTTAGATCTTTAAGCATCTCAGTGTGATAGAATGGCATATTTTCCTTGACTTGTAAATTCCATTTACTTTATGCAGTCCCAAGTATGTGATTATGTCCCACATTGTTTCTTAAAATGCCTGTCAAATACCAGACTGAGCATTACATTGTGTTTAAGGGCATGTCAACAGATGATGCTGTGATACTGCTGTAATTTGTACAGTGGTAGACATCTTAGGTTCGTGGAGCCTGCTGTGAACGTGATTATGCCACTTAGTGGCATAAATGCATTTTTGTGGCATGTTGGACATTTTATTCACCAACTCTGGGAAATTGTAGCAGGAGAAAAGATTAAGTTTCACTCCATTATTTCTGTGGTAAGACAATGAACTTCGTCAAAACTCAAATAGCCTGGTAGTGCAGGTTAGATACTGGAGCCGAGTCTTTATTCAATTACCAGGATTTATTTACAGAGACACACATTGCATACTCTGCACAAGAGTCTATTTTAGTCTATTCCTAGTTTACATATATGTAATATATAAGATGGCTATATATAAAATAGATATATATATATATATATATAAATATGAGTACAGGGTGAGTCCCCAATTAATGCTTACCATCTGAACACGATAGATAATGAACAGACTTGATTCTAATCATATCCCTGCATCAATTAAAAAGCACAAATATTGATTTATTTGTAAATTATTCTATCCATTTCAATTTAAAAGCATTATACAGGCTCCAATGACATGTCTCTGATATTCTGTAACTCACTTTAAATGCATAGTTTCCTGTGATAGCTATTTTAATGAATTGAATGAACTGACCCCCATGGTCATTCTGAAATCTGACATGCCTTTTGCAACAGCTTTATCATTTCACTTCCACATTGATTATAACTCTGAGGCGCACTGGGAGCTGGGTGACTGATACCTTGATTTGATTTGATTTGATTTATTATTGTCACATGTATTAACATACAGTGAAAAGTATTGTTTCTTGCGCGCTATACAAACAAAACATACCGTTCCTAGAGAAGGAAACGAGAGAGTGCAGAATGTAGTGTCACAGTCATAGCTAGGGTGTAGAGAAAGATCAACTTCATGCAAGGTAAGTCCATTCAAAAGTCTGACAGCAGCAGGGAAGAAGCTGATCTTGAGTCAGTTGGTACATGACCTCAGACTTTTGTATCTTTCTCCCGAAGGAAGAAGGTGGAAGAGAGAATGTCCGGGGTGCGTGGGGTCCTTAATTATGTTGGCTGCTTTGCCGAGGCAGCGGGAAGTATAGACAGAGTCAATGGCTGGGAGGCTGGGTTGCGTGATGGATTGGGCTACATTTACGACCTTTTGTAGATATCTTGTGGGAAACCTGGAAGTGTGTTCAGTGTATTTGTCATTGGCTCTTTAACACAACCACCTCTTTATCATTTCACTTCCGCATTGATGACACAGACCCACATAACACAATCTCAACTTTCATTTTGAAAGAGATAAGCTAAAGCTCGAATTTGGAAGTAAGAGAGCAGGAACTCTGGCAATGAGCACAAGACAGTCAAAAGCTGATGAACCTTTGGGGGCTTTGAGGAGAGATGAAAAGAAACTCTTCTCCCATAAGAGAAAGGAACCTGATATGAAGAATGGAGGACTGGAACTGATTAAAGAGATGCAATAAAAAGATAAGACTGACGCATTTGCAACAACCTTCAGCCAGACGTGCTGAGTAGATGATCCACTTTTCTACCGGACGTCCGCAGCATCACAGATCCCAGCCTTCAGCCAATTTGATTTGCTCCAAATTTTATAGAGAAATGGCTGAAGGCACTGGATACTGCGAAGACATGGGCCCTGACAATGGATGGCACCTTCTGGCCCTATCAAGGCAGGACCTGCCATGGGATATTAGGCATCCCAGCCCAAAGTCCATTGACTTTCGGCAGGAGCAGATGATCTTGTTGGCTGGCTGGGCCAGAACATCCCACCCAATATTCCAATAATGGTAATGAACACTTCTCCTCCTGATTTTGTCGTACCCCTATCCAAGCTGTTCCAGGACAGTTACAACACCGACATCTACCCAGCAATTTGGAAAATTGCCCAGGTAGATCCTGTGCACAACCTGTGGGACAAATCCGGCCTGGACAATTACCATCCCATCGATCCTCTCTAGATCATCAGTAAAATTGTGGAAGAAGTCATCACCAGCAATATCAAGCAGCACTTGCTTAGCAATAACCTGCTCCATGATGCTCAGTTTGGCTTCTGCCAGGGTCAATCAGCTCCTGGCCTCATTACAGCCTTGGTTCAAACATGGACAAAAGAGCTGAACTCCAGAGGTGAGGTGAGAGTGACTGCCCTTGACATCAAGGAAGCATTTGACAGAGTGTGGCATCAAGGAGCCCTACCAAAATTGGAGTCAATGGGAATCAGGAGAAATCTCTCTTCTGGTAGGAGTCATACCTACTCCAAAGCTGTGGTTGTGAAAGTCAATCATCTCAGCTCCAGTACATCACTGCGGGAGTCCCGCAGGATAGTGTCGTAGGCCCAGCCACCTTCAGCTGCTTCATCAATGACCTTCCTTCCATCATAAGGTCAGAAGTGGGAATGTTCGCTGATGACTGCATGATGTTAAGAACAATCCATGACTCCTCAAACACTGAAACAGTCTGTGTCCAAATGCAGGAAGACCTGGACAATTTCCAGGTGTGGGCTGACAAGTGGCAAGTAACATTCACGCCACACAGGTGCCAGGCAATGACCATCCCCAAAAAGAGAGAATTTAACCATCACTCCTTGATATTCAATGACAATGCCGTCGCTGAATCACCCACTGTTAACATCTTGGGGTTACCATTGAACAGAAACTGAACTGGACCAGTCATAGAAACACTATGGCTACAAAAGCAGGGCAGAGACTGGAAATTCTGCTGTGAGTAACTCATCTCCCGATTCCCTGAAGCCTGTCCACAATCTACAAGGTGCAAGTCAGGAGTGTGTTGGAATATTTGCCACTTGGTTGGATGACATCACTCAAGAAGCTTGACAGCATCCAGGACAAAACAGCCCATTTATTGGCAGTCCTTCTACAAACTTTTATTCCCTCCACGACTGATGCATAGCGTGTACCTTCTGCATGATGGGAGATGGGCAATAGTTGCTGGCTTAGCCAGCGATGCCCACATTTCATCAGAGAATTTTAAAAAGTAAGGGGTCCTCTATTCCATACTCCTGGATTTTGTGATGGTGGGTGTATTTGAATGAGTGTCTAAATGAAAAGGAAGAAGGATGATAATGAAAGAAAAATGTATAAGAAGAAAACAAAATTCTAAACACTAGAACTCAAAATGACAATATAGGAAATGCACAACAGCTATAGGAAAGGCTTTGACCTTCACAATGGCTCACACCCTATATTTTCCCTCATGCTAAAAACCACAGCACAGTCCACTTGTGCGCTGTGAGCAAGAATTGAGCAAGTCCACCATTTCAAGTCTGATCTATCCTGTTCTGAGGAGCTCTGTGCTGCAAACAGAGAATTACTGAAGCATGAGAAATGTCAAAAGCACACAGAATACTGAAAAACAAAATGGTTATGCTGCCTCATGCAGGTTAGTTGTGTGGAAAACTTGTCTTGTGGGGTCACCTTTCCAAGAAACAAGATAGCAACAGTTGTGGCGTCTGAGTGACAATAACAAAGCATTCAGTGGTTTGGGAAAGCATGTGAAGCTTTGAGACAGTTGTGTACAGAGAGTTGAGCATCAGTCAGTGTACGTTAGGGCAGAGAAACTGAGCAGGATTGAATTCTTTTTCCATTCCTTTTCGCTCGACACACCAAAAGGAAGCAAGATTTGCAATCAGACAGCATCTTTCATGGCTTCAGTGTCAAAGCACTTCACAGCCAGTGAAGTACTTTTTTTGAAGTGTAATCATTGTAATGTCGTACAGTGCTGTCTATGAAGATGTTCACTGATTAACCATGCAACACTTACTTAATGGATGCAGTGCTAGGCCTATTGGTAAACTGATTGAGGTTAAAGTGAAATCTAATAGGAAAGCAAACATTCACGTCCTTAAGATTGTTTTACTTTCTGGGACAATTCTTGAAATCTGAACAATGTGGATTAAAAATCTAAAGTTGAATCAATGATGTACTTAACTTTTTTTGGGTATTGACTTCAATTGTTGAAATATTAGTTCATGTTATACTAAAAAAAATCAAATCATTTCCTTCAGTTACATAATGTGCTTTTTAATTCTAACTCAGTGTTCTGAGACTCGCATCCAAGAGGAAAATATACTGGAAAAATTAATTTCCTTCAGTGCATTGTGCTCAATGTCGACAACCTCGAGGGCTGAAATATCTCCTCCTTCATAGTCAAGAGCAAACCGTGTGATTAATTTGTTCAAACTTAAACCAGCAGATGAATTGAGGTGAGGATTCCCCCTTGTCCCCCATGGGGAAGCATCTAATCTTCACTGGTCACATGTTCATACCAATATTGGTCAGACAGGAAGCTCCTTGCATGAGGAATCACGATTAAGTTCCATATTATCGTCTACTCCTAATAAAGTGAATTTGTTATAGGGCTTGAATTATCTAATAATTTAATTTAAGTAATGTATATGAAACAGCAAACAAAATATATGTCTTTAAATCAGACAATTGTATGTGGCAGTTTTGAATTAAGGAGTCATCCCGCTAAAATGTTTACGCTTGAAGGCTGAAACATGAATCCATCACTCAGTCAAAGCAAAAACAGCAATGCTAAATACTTCTGCATTAGAAGCTGATACCCAAAAAAACAAATCAAGTGATTGATTTGGGTTCATGTTGTTATTCTGATGTCACTTACATATATCTTTGATGTTCCCTTGGTAAAATGCCTGCAATGTAGAGATCAGAGGCAGAATCTGTAGTAGTGAGATTCTGAATGCAGCACTATACTGGAATCATCAAGTATGTGAGGTCTTAACAAAGTTCTGAACCCATACCAGAATTGGGAAGTAAGATGTCTCATTGAAGACTTGCCCTGCATTGTCACAACTACATATGTGTGTACTCGGATGTTTGAAGAAATTAGAAGAATTAAAACAAATATGTTGTCCAACACCTGGGACCGGATTTTTCCTTTGTCGGCATGAATTGGGATTTAGGCCATTTCCCTATGTTGCAATGGTCATCTTGATCTTCTGAATGGTCATTCCTGCCCACCATATTTTCACCCTAAGGTCAGGCAGGAGTCAGGGCCACCACTCCCAGAAGCAGGATGGATATAGAAATGGAGCCAGGCAGATGCTGAAGCGGCCAGTTTAGAAGGTCTGTCCCCATTTGCGGGGACATCAGCCCAGTTCTGTAGATGAGTGTGAACCTTCCCCGAGGTCTCACAGCCTATCCTTCCCATGTACCAGTCAATCGCATGTCCACCTGTGTCTCCCCATGACCCCCTTCATCCCCCAATTTCCCCATGCTCTTTGTGCCCCTATACTCCCACCCCTCCCTCATTCCCTCACCCATCATAGCCCCACCTCCTCATATCATCTAACAGCCCACCATGCCCACTTACCTAGTAACTACCATGTACAGAACTCTTGAACCTATAATAACATTGGGAAGAATTTGAGATACTCATGAAATTGCTCAGATAAGCAAACATTCATTTAATTATCACTTCAAACCCCTAATTACATTGTATGGTCATAAAATTGTTCAGATAAAAAGTCCCCTTGACAGCTGTGTCAACAACTCCTGTTGAGTTGAATCCATTAGTAGGATTTGGAGCTCAGCCAAGCATTCACATGGGACTCCATTGCACAGCTATATAAATAGGCCCTTCAGAGCTGAACGCGTTAAAAGCTTTGAAATTATTGAAAGAGCTCAGCCATCTCTTCAAGCTTAAAAGCTGTGGAACCGACACCTGAGGTGTTAATTAATGAAAAGATCAAAACACAATTGATACAGTCACGTCAAAATATCACTATTGTTCAATGCAGAAGAGCACGTTATCCATTGGGTAAAGTACTACATGGGCGGATTGTCTATACAATCCATTTGAAGTGTTGGATGCAGCCCTCCATTGGCTGGCAGCGGAATTTTCTGGTTCCGCGATTGTCAATTAGCTTTTCCATTGAATGCATTCCTTGCCACTGTGAAACCCATGGTGGTGGTGCACCATTGGCAAGACCTGAAGATCTCACTGGCGTGAACGGCCGAAAAGTTCTGACCTATGAATCTGAACACACTTTCACTTTTGCAATGGTGGTCAATTTAGTTGATTTCCTTTTAAGAACAAAGTCCTATCATTAATCACGATATTAAGAACATATTTAACCTATCGTACAGCATTATATTATGACATGAGACGTTATCCAATACTTTTGGACTTATCTGCCAATAGATTCCAACTCCAGGCTAGGGCTCCTCTGTTCATGGCACCTCTGACCTGATGTGAATTCCATCTTCTCCAGAAGTTGACCCACCTCTCTCAAAATTGCAGGACATCTACAATGCCCTCTCCCACAGTGGAGCCCAAGGTCTGGGCATTGTGTGCAGGCTCGCGATCCCCCCTCTTACCTGCATTGACCATAGCCGGTGTAGTCGGTAAAAAATACCTCTGAGGCTGGTATGAGTCAAAATAGAGTAGGCTTTATTCTCACAAGCTTGCGGGAGAACTTGACCCCTTGAAAGCGGAAGCCAAAGTTCTCTCTGAACACAGAAAAGTGGGGATATATATACATCATGGCTCCCAGTACCAGTCACGACACCAACACTGGTCTGGTCATGAATCAAAGTCCATACAACAGTCCTTGATCATGAAGCAGCAGTTCTCTGGCTAACTGGCAGCTGTCGTCACGATACAGTCTGAGGTTTCCTGCTTTTCCACGGCCCTTCCTTTGAAGTTACCGGCACAATTGTAGCTGGCCCAGCGGGAGTCCTCCTTTAAACGGCCGTTATCATGCTCCACATCTTGTAATGCTTTCTTCCCTTTACATTTACCACGCAAGCCTGTAGAAAAGGTAAGACTTGCATGTCTGCAAACACATTCACATTTACATTTACATTTGACTATCTATTGTTAACTTGTATTAATGTCAGAAGCAGTATAAACAAGGGGATTAGCTATAATGAAGGGTTATGCTTGTGATACATTCTAAGTACAAAGTTCAACCTTTTAGGTACAAAATACATTGAGTACAAAAAACATTAACCCTTTCCCTTCTTCACCGGTGATGGGAATGGGGTGGGACTTCCCTACAGGAGACCCATCCACCTCCCACCCACTTATTTTTGCTGGCTATCCTATCTAGTTGTTCCCCATGTCGAGACAGAAAAATCAGGCGACTGATATTTGACACATATTGACAAAACACACATGGATGACAAAGCAACTTTTCCCAATGCTCAATGATGCCAGATTCAGCCAAACTTGGCTTATACCTCGGCCACTTTAAGATGTTTCCAAGTTTGGCTGACTCTGGCATCATTGAGCATTGGGAAAAGTTGCTTTGTTACCTTATTGTCCACAAATAACATTTGGTAGAAAAGAGTGCAAAAAGAGTGCAAATGAAGGGGAAAATATAGATGTTCATACCCACTGTATAATATAATATAAAATTATTTTAATACAAAACTATTTTAATAATCTACATTGCATTATAATCAATGACATTCCTCATCGATGTTATGGGTCTCTTCAAAGCCCCTATCCGATTCCAAAAGTTCTGTCCTGATCAAAGCTTTTCACATATCCACTGTAATTTAATTACTAGTGACTTTACCGTCGTGCCCTTGTTATGGCAATGATGCATCTCATCAGATAATTAAAATCCTGCAAGACCTCATTTTCATTAAAAATGCCAAAATCTTGCATAATTTTAATGAAGCGACCCAAATTTAAAGAAGCAATGTTTAGTTTCCGTGCGTACTAATCAGCCCATCTGACATTCAAGTACTTCTTTTTTCAAAATTTGGTACTGTAGTCACCCCCTAATAACTTTTATTCTAATTATAAACAGAAACCCTTCTGCCTCGATCAATGCTGTTAATTATCACTGGCTATGTAGGGCAATAATTCTCACTGAGGGTGGAATCTTGTGCGCTCTCTGGTGGTGAGATTGGAGGTGGGAAGGACAGGTTGTTCCGCAGGATTGTGGAGTGTCACTACCCTGCTGTCATCCAGTCTCTGCTAAGAATTATATTCTGCGTGGGAAGACATACGATCGAACTGCCTGCCCTGGGAGGTGATGGCCTAGTGGTATTATCGTTAGACTATTAATCCAGAAATTCAGCTAATGTTCTGGGGACCCGGGTTTGAATCCCGTCATGGCAGATGGTGGAATTTGAATTCAATAAAAAATATCTGGAATTAAGAATCTACTGATGACCATGAAACCATTGCCAATTGTTGGAAAAACCCATCTTGGTCACTAATGTCCTTTAGGGAAGGAAATCTGCCTTCCTTACCTGGTCTGGCCTACATGTGACTCCAGAGCCACAGCAATGTGGTTGACTCTCAACTGCCTCTGAAATGGCATAGCAAGCCATTCAGTTTCAAGGGCAACTAGGGATGGGTAATAAATGCTGGCCAGCCAGCGACGCCCATGTTTCAGGAATTGATAAAAAATTACCTATTGAGACCCTTATGTTGCAGCTGTATAAGGTGCTGGTGAGGCCACACCTGGAGTACTGTGTACAGTTTTGGTCTCCTTACTTGAGAAAGGATATACTGGCACTGGAGGGGATGCAGAGGAGATTCACTAGGTTGATTCCGGAGTTGAAAGGGTTGGCTTATGAAGAGAGACTGAGTAGATTGGGGCTATACTCATTGGAATTCAGAAGAATGAGGGGAGATCTGATAGAAACATATAAGATTATGAAGGGAATAGATAAGGTAGAAGCAGGGAAGTTGTTTCCACTGGCGGGTGAAACTAGAACTAGGGGGCATAGCCTCAAAATAAGGGGAAGCAGATTTAGAACTGAGTTGAGGAGGAACTTCTTCACACAAAGGTTTGTGAATCTGTGGAAGTTTCTCACCGGCTCTCCAGCAGCCAATGTGACCCCTGATGCCTCAACATGATTCCATCCTGAGCGACTGTATTCAGTATTTTCCAAGGTTAAATATCAAGACAGCCAAACTGAATTCTTCCAGTCACTTTGGTTTAGTCTAAAAGCTTTAAGGTTCAATATGGATTATTTATTCCCAGAACATTACCTATTCAAAATAACTTCTTTTATCATTATTATAGAAGCATGTAAATTTCCTGAAGTAAGTACTTTGTCATTATGCTTTAGACCAGTGAAACAGTTGAGGCTGACTCATTGGATGTTTTTAAGGCAAGGATAGATACATTTTTGAACAGCAAAGGAATTAAGGGTTATGGTGAACTGGCGAGTTAGTGGAGCTAAGTCCATGAAAAGATCAGCCATGATCTTATTGAATGGCGGAGCAGGCTCGAGGGGCTAGATGGCCTACTCCTGCTCCTAGTTCTTATGTTCTTATGTTCTTAAGTGGCCAAGTCATGACCATTTAAGGATCTCATCCTGCTGCCCCTGGTATTAACCCAGTGGTGGGCGGGCCTGTTGCCATGCAGTGTGCACAACAACTAAACCTGAATGGCCAGTTTATTAGCTCTGGTGTGGGGGATGGGGTTTGTGGATTCACTGGATCAAAGGCACTCAGTGCCTGATCAAGCAACAGGACATCTGGAAGTGGGGAACCTGCTGAAAGCCAACATCTACCTTTGTTTCTGAGCCCTATGCAAAACTGAATTCTTCCAGTCACTTTGGTTTAGTCTAAAAGCTTTAAGGTTCAATGTGGATTATTTATTCCCAGAACATTACCTATTCAAAATAACTTCTTTTATCATTATTATAGAAGCATGTAAATTTCCTGAAGTGAGTACTTTCATTGATTGTCATTATGCTTTAGACCAAGTGCTTCAAGTGGCCCTCACAACGTAGCTCGAACTATGGGAGACAAAACCTTTATTATGCAGGAAAGGGCAGATTGGTTACTCCCTGATAAAAGCAAATTACTGTGGATGCTGGAATCTGAAACCAAAAGAGAAAATGCTGGAAAATCTCAGTAGATCTGGCAGCATCTGTAAGGAGAGAAAAGAGTTGACTTTGGGCCCGATTTTACCATCAAGTTGTGCCCGTTTTCAGCCGTGAAAACTTTGTAAAGTAAGGGTGAGGTGAGTAGCACGACCTGTGCCTGCCTCCGCACCGGTTTCCCCTTTACCAAAGCCCGAAAATGGCCACGATCGGGACTGCACCCGAAACGGGCACGATGGCCATTTAAATGCTGACTTAATGGGCTGCACGCCCAACCTTACCGGCACTTCCTCTTTTACCACCACATTCACCCATCCAGATTCGGCACAAAACAGTCCGATTCGGGCGCTCCAGTTAGTGAAGCAGTAAGTGCTGAGTGTCCAACAGCTCTCTGCTTGAGATTGGTGGTGGAGGGGTGAAGGAGGGCCCGATGGCTCTCTGCTTGAGATCGGTGGTGGGAAAGTGGGGGGGGGGGGGGTTCGCTGCCACTCTGCCTGAGATCAGTGGGAGGAAGGGGGTTCCGCTGCCACTCTGCCTGTGATCAGTGAGGGGGAATGTGGGTCCACTGCCACTCTGCCTGTGATCAGTGAGGGGGAAGGGGGGTCGGCTGCCACTCTGCCTGAGATCGTTGGGGGGAAGGGGGAGGGGGCCACGATGGGTCTGAGTGGCGGAGGGGGTGGGGAGATAAAGGGGTCAGTTAAGTTGTGGGGGTGTGGCAATGTCAGTGGGGACCAGGGGGAGGCATTACCCGGCCCAGAGCGATGTGACAGGGGAGCGGCATTCTATCATTTTTCTTTCTGTGCCTGCGCAGTTGGAGGCGCCGATTAGAGCTATAGGGTTTCGGGCATGTTAAGCCCCGCCCCACAGGCTTCTGCAGCGCGATTCGGAATTTCTGATATTTTTTCAGGCACAGTGCGTACGGGGGTGTCTGAGAACAGGTCTAAAGTCAGATCTGAAACACTCACAGTTTCAAGTCCGCCCAGCACTTCGAATCAAAATGGTAAAATAGTTGAGTCCAGATAACCCTTTGTCAAAGCATTTCATCCACCATATCACTCAACACAATACCTCAACAAGAAACTTTTCCTGTTTCTTGCAGATGTTAAGGAATGCAAGCTTCAACAACTTATCAACACCACTGCCCATCCTAGGCCCTCCACCAGTCCCAATCCTTCGAACCCCATCTCTTCCAGCCCCAGTCCTTGCTGTGTGTTCACCATACCCTTAGACCTTCCCCTCTCTGAGGCTGAGTGTGCTGTTCTCAGGCAAGGACTCAGCTTTGTACCCTTATGTCCCCATCTATCATAGAATCATAGAATGAACTCCAGGCTCGACATAATGTTGAACTCTTCTTTCGTCACTGTAACTTTGACAAAGGGTCATCTGGACTTGAAACGTCAGCTATTTTCTCTCCTTACAGATGCTGTCAGACCTGCTGAGGTTTTCCAGCATTTTCTCTTTTGGTTACTCCCTGATGTGGGTTGAGGGAAGTGGGAGTGAGGGAGGCGGGGGGGGGGGGGGGGGAGCGGTGTGAAGTTTGTCGGGGGGTGGGGCAGAAGAACTTCTGTAAATTGTTTGAATTGGCTTTACTAGAAACTTTAGATGCAGGTTTGCTGTGTTTTCAACTGTCCAACTGATCCCACAGGCAGTTCCACACAGCCGCATTTCCTTTATCAGGCACAGATACATGACTAGTTTTTATGTAAGTTGTTTTATCATTGGAGCCCAGGCAGCAGTCAGCATGTGTGTAACATCTCCAAGATTAACCTACTTGGCCTTTGGTGATCTCTCGTCCATCATCTGTGGTTGGAATTCTAACTTAAACAGGCTAGTTTACAGATACCATCAAAACAAACCAAGGCCACAAGGACACAAGCATGTATCTCCTCTTGAAGGCGAAGGACACTACTGGCAGTTACAGTACATAACATAAAAGAGTATTATTTTAGGATAATATGAAAGGGATCTATTTTGAATAAGATAGTGCGTGCAGGCAAGCCTAGCCTCACTGGGATTCTTCCGTGACATACCTTTTTAAGGGATAATGTTTTGATCATTAACTGGTGGTAAAATATTAGTTCAAGTTCAATATTATTCAACAATAGGTCCACCTTTCCCCTCTCAACCTTACTAAATATTCATGAAGGGACATCACCTCCAGTGATTGCAGGGAGATTCTGGCCTATACTCTGACCCAAATTGATATAATAAAAAGCTAACAAATCTTATTAAGGCAATATGGTCAGAGTAAATCATAATAGAAATGTTGAACTTCTTCGGCTGGGATATTTAGAGTGGCCTGTCCTCAAACCCTTCTTACACATTATCTCCTCCAACTTAAAGACTGTCCTTAGAGCAACCTCTTTGATTGGGTCATTCCATGGGGAGGCGATGGCCCAGTGGTATTATCACTAGACTATTAATCCAGCAACTCAGCTAATGTTCTGGGGACCCGGGTTTGAATCCTGCCATAGCAGGTAGTGGAATTTGACTTCAATTTTTAAAAATCTGGAATTAACAATCTATTGATGGTCATGAAACCATTGTTGATTGTTGGAAAAACCCATTTCGTTCACTAATGTCCTTCAGGAAGGAAATCTGCTGTCCCTATCTGGTCTGGCCTACATGTGACTCCAGAGCCACAGCAATGTGGTTGACTCTCAACTGCTCTCCAAGGGCAACAAGGGATGGGCAATAAATGCTGGCCAACCAGTGACACTCATGTCCCATGAATAAAAAAAAAGCAACCTAATTTCTTCTTCAGCTCAGTCTTGTCTGGGAAATGTCTTGGAATATTTGTCAACATTCAAGACTCGCCAGATGTGCCAGTTGATGTTATTGTTGAGATTTGTACAATTGGAATATGGAGTTAAACTTTATACATGATCCACAAAATCCAGAAAACGTGGATTATTCTGGCCACTGGCTATTAATTTTTGATCTGCAATGCTGATGTAAGTTTTTAATTGAAACCTGGTCAAGCAGTTTTACTTATGGACCTGTTTTTTTTGGCAGAGAAAATACTTCAACGTGAGAAGTGATGTGGATTAGCTGTGCAGTTGTCCAAAATGATCAAAATGTTGTGACTGTGCATTTCAATGACCAACTTCAGTAACTTTGTAGTTCTGGCTGGGACAATTCAGCAATGAGCTTTTGCTTCATATTGACATCATGGAAACAGCAGCCAGGGTTTTACAGTCCCTCTTGCCCTGTGGGATATCACGGCCTTGTCTAAGTAAACAACAATTTAAATGGCCCACCACATCCACCAGTGGATGAAACACCGTGGTGGGGCCATCAAATCTTGGCCATTGTCATTCTTTATCCTTATTGGAGAAATGATGTTGATGTCCTTAATACTTGTCCCACATCAGGAAGAGAACAATAGTCTTTGAATTCCTTTGCTGCTGCTTTGAAAGAGGAGCTCCAGTAGCTCCCACCACCATTTTAGATGCCACCAAGTGTGTATTTAGTAAGGTTGACAGGGGAACGGTGGACATATTCTCAAACAATAATCGAAGTACACAATCTTGTGAGCTTTTTTGCATGCCAATTTATACTTCAGCTCTCACAAATACCATCATCCACTTGAGGATTTAAATGAAATGGCTAGGAATACATTTACCTCTGCATATCCATTTATTATTGATTCTCCATCATTTAACCTTACTGTTCTCGGTGGAGTCATCACCCCACTACTACTGCTTCGTGATCCCTTCTATCTTTTAGCATTGGATGAATGTGGATATTGAAAGGTTGAATTGTTAAAGAGTGGTCTCGAAAGTGTTAGACTTTTAAAATGATCTGCTTTTAACATGTGGACAACAGGGGCAAGAGATTATTTACTGCCCATTCCTAGTCACCAGAGGGACTGAAGTAACAGGGAGGTAAGACCAGGTCAGGATGGCAGAGTCCTTGGAGGATATTAGTGAATGTGTTTGTATTTTTTTTACAACAAACCAGCAGCTTCTGAACAACAAGGCACACACTTTTGATTTAGTTTGTTAATTCACCACTTTTCAATTGCAAAATCAGTACCATAACCACTAGGCTACAGTGTCCCCATGTGCTAAAAGCAGAGATTGGTGCTTAGCTGAGACTAATGTATTTAAAACAACTGCAAAAATCATTGTTTAGCAGGACATTGTGCCAATAGTAGTTAAACCAGTGATAAATATTGTGGAAGGTGATTTTTGCAGAGCAGTTGGGCCCGGTTTTCTACAGTGCAGTTGGGCCTGGTTAATAGGGCTAGTGTTTTCTGGGGAATGTCCCTGAAGGAATAACGTCTCAATCATTAACCGCTGGGAAAATATTAATGGATTGAAGATTAAGAGATATTTAATGAGATAATATTCTTTCACTTTACTACAAAGCTTCAGTGTAATTGGAGTGGCCTAGTAAAAATTAAACAATCTACAATATGGAAAAACTAATCTGTACTGACTTAAATAAACAGAGGATCAATTAGTAGCTCATACAAACTCGTCCAAAGAATAGTCAAATTACTTTCAGTTGATACATGATAATAAAAGAGGCAGGAAACTAAATTTGCGTTCCATGCTCCACAGGAATGAAACTTTGAAGTAGGGATTGCTTCTCTAATTTAGATAATGCTTGTGGCTAATACAACCCTATGAATAAATAGTTCTAATCTCACAACTGTGGAATATAGAATTTCTTCTGTTTCTATGTGCCATCAGCCCAACAGAATTACCTTTGTGTGAGCTGCTGGCTGGGAGTACCTGCGTCACATTTCCTCCTGGTATTTCTCACTTCACCAAGGGACTAGCTCGTTGTAATCTAGCCGGCCTAACAACACAAATTTGAATAGCTTGCTTATAATTAGATGGTGTGCATTACCTTCCCTGACCTGGAGAACACCACAAAATGATTTTGACAACAATATCCTGATTTAGTTTTACTTGTAGAGTCTCTCGGTTTAATTGGATTTTATATTAGACAGTTGTATTTGGGTACTCTCCTGGAGAGGACACTTATGTCATGGTTTTTGTCTAGAGAGACTGCGGAATCAACATTCTTTCCTCAATATTTTCTAGCCTATCTTTTATATAACAAAATGGGAGATCAAATGTTAAATATTTGCTCCTAATCTTTTATCACCTAATCTTTTATCATGAAGTTTCTTTTTTCATAGAATCCCTACAGTGCAGAAGAAGCCATTCGGCCCATCGAATCTGCACTGACTCTCTGACAGAGTGCCTTGCCCAGGCCCAACTTTGCCCTAACCCCGTAACCCCATACATTCCTATGGCTAATCCATCCAACCTACACATCTTAGGGCACTAACAGGCAATTTAGCACGGCCAATCCACCTAATCTGCACATCTTTATTCATCAGATGATCAGTTTACATTTTTACATCACTATTAAGGACATCAGTTTTAGTGTGTAGGACATATTACCTCAGTTTATTGCATCCACTTGGACCAAGCATGGCTGAGGAATTAGTTTTCCTCAAGGTCAAAATGGCACGCTTCAGTTAGAATGGAAGTCTGACATTTCTCTACAGATATAGAGGTGACACATCGGTCAGGGTTGAGTTCCAATATTGGACCCATTTGTTGGTCCCAAACCCTCGTGGTTGGCCATGGACCACAATGGCAGCAGCCAATTAGGAGGCTTGCATGGCACCTGCCATTCAATTAAGGACAGAGGGCTGGCTCAATAAGAGGTTCACCAACATTT
Organism: Mustelus asterias; assembly: GCF_964213995.1. Classification (NCBI taxonomy): domain Eukaryota; kingdom Metazoa; phylum Chordata; class Chondrichthyes; order Carcharhiniformes; family Triakidae; genus Mustelus; species Mustelus asterias. Next base: position 45,916,105 of record NC_135809.1, on the reverse strand, counting down.
TCTGTTAAAATTCCTACTTGCAACACTTGTCCGGTTTTCATTATTCTAACTGTTCATTCCCATTGTGTTCAGATTTCAATATTAACTTAGAGTTTTCTTTTAGTTTCTTCCTTTTCTTTAAGATTTATCCCCCGTGATACATCTACCGTGAGTAAAATTAGAGTTTTGAGCAAGCCTGTAGCTATGCTAGGAAGATCACAAAAATGTATTGTTATGAAACCCAGCTGATGTTATCGTGAAAGTGTTCCAGCCTGAAACATTGGTTTTCCCTTGATGTATTTTTTTTGGATAATAGTGAGAAACGTTTGCGGAAACGGTGAGAACTCTGACCTCTCTTCCATTAAACAAACAAATAAAAAGTACTTATTAAAGTAGAAAAGAGATAATAAAACACATCAAAGAACAATCTTAAACATCGACAGATTAACAGCAAGCACTTAGTCCATCAAAAATGGAAAATTCTAAAGTATCTGTTTCCCCCATATCCTAATCTCTGCTGAGACGCCCGTTTCCCAAATTTAACCATAAACCTATTGGTCAAATCTTGCCAGTGATCACCACACCGTACAACGTAAGTGACCAGGACTTTGGAATGGCAATGAAGAAAATGATCTTTTGCACACACTGGCTTGCCTTTAGCATCTCTAGCTGAGCTATTTCCTGAGGATGTCTGCCCCTCTCCCCTATTCTTCTGCTGCCTTCAGCCCCTAATCTCTGTTTGAACTGGTTCCTGGAGATGGCTGCCTCTCTCTCCCTTGCTGCTGCTTCTTCAACACCTCATCTGTGTCTAAACTGCTTCCAGGCTCACAGCATTCTGACTGACTAATTATCAATGACAAAAGAACACCCTTCCCTATTCTTTTCTTTCTCTGAGTAACTGTCCAAACATGGTTTACAAAATACATGGCAGTTTCATTTCATTTGTGCAAAACAAACATCCATTTTAATGGTATCCTACCATTTTGTGACAGTATGGGTAAGTCAGCAGTCCGATGTGAAGACAACTAAAAACATAATTGAGTTGCTTCTGGTTTCTGTGACTAGAGTTGCTAATGTTATGTGTCCTGGTATCCGCCAGTATGCATTAAATATTGAGACTTAGCTTTAAGACTCAAGTTAGGTGTAGTGGCGTCACTTGATGTGAGATCTTGGATTATCTGAAAACGCATTAGGAGATCTCACAATCTGTTAATAGTCAGCTTTATTTTCTGTGTTTTTAATGTGTTCCTTTCACAGCTTTTAAAAGCTTGACTTATACAATTATTCTAATTCCGAAAACACAAATGCAGCTCTTAATGGGCTAATTTGACAGCTTGAATTTGGGGAATTGTGTAGCAAAATTTGGTGCAATTTAACAATTGAAACTGTTAATCTAGTGATGTTTATACTTTTCACATACATTGTCACCTCATGTGTTAATCAGGCTTTTGTGGGAGGCTTGTTTGAATTGTCAATGACCAATGCAGAGCGATTATAAAATCTTGAGTGTCTCAACCTTTCCTTGATTAAGGAGACAAGAGAAGATGAGTAATCATTATGCTTTCACTACAAGAGTCACATCCTGTTTGTATGAAGAGTGTAACCAGCTTTCATTCCCTGTTAACCGGCCTGCCACCAACATTAAACCTGACAGCAGGTTAATAAGGATGCAACTCTCTTCCGCTGATTCGCCTTGACAGTAGAGCTACATATTCAACAAGTCATAATCAAAATAAGGACAACTCTTTACAAAATGTTGTCCTCGTTTCTTATTCCCTGACCCACATAATTCCTGTCTGTTGAGCAATGCGGGCTCTGTGACTTTGTATGTAAACATTTCCATGAGTATCATCAATATTTCTTCCTAACTGACCTACAGGAGACATCTGAGAAATAAACCTTCCTCAGACAGTGTTCCTTCCGTTCTTCGGCATTCCATTAAAGGAAGGTTAAATACATCTCTTCCCCATTGAAAAATCCAAAGGTAAATTAATGTCAGTCAATATTGGCTTAGTCGACAGTCTAATGCACTAACTTTGTAGCTGCCAGCAAATTATGAGAACCATGTTTGTACATGCCTCTAGTCAAGCTTTTCTAATAAGCTTATAATTAAAGCTCAGCCAACATTTGCCTCCTGCCTGCTGATCTGAGGTTGGCTTTGATGGATGTGGTGCAGGCCAAGAGGGCAGGCCATCTCCACCCTCCTGGGTAATAAGGCATGATATCATTAAAATTAGGAGGGCAGCCTTAACAGTTCTAGTTAGAGTGCTGCTGTTCTGTCCAGGGACCCGTGTGCTGAATTCCAGACTTGACTGGCATTGCAACTCTGCCATCCTTTCCATGAAATATGTTTCACTGTATCGCAGCTAATGAATAATTTCATCTTACAGAGAAAGGAAAGGAGTGAAAATTTAAGGGGTGACCTCTCCTTCCATTGAATAGGAACTGGCATTAATGGTCAATCTCCCTCTTCCCTCCAGCTGAGGAGCAAGACAGTGAATGTTGAAAGGGGGATTAAATCAGTGAGCATTTGGCACTTTCCTTCTGTAAAAAAAAACCTAGGGCAGGGAAGCATAAGCTACAGATAGAGTGAGGAATTGTAAAGTGCTGATTTTTAACTAACCGCTGGAAATTCGGCATTCTGTATTACCATGCAGATTGGGAATTGTTTTCAGACTGAAAGTCTTGGTTGTTAAAAGTTGACATCGGGCAATAACGTCCTCAGAGTGGCAATCAGCAACAGATTGCCATACTGTACCAACTTACTGCACCCGTCTCATCCGAGCTTCCTAACTCAGGACAGGTGAGTCTTAAGAAACAAGGCAGATCCCTGGCTCCAGCGGTGAAGAGTAAAAGGAGCAGAAGAAAGGAGAACACATCCCCCTTTTCCAGCACTAATCATTCCGACTGGAGGGGTGATCAGGCTGTTGTGGGATCGAGCCCGGTTTAAAGTTTATTGACTCATGTCACAAGTAGGCTTACATTAACACTGCAATGAAATTACTGTGAAAATTCCCTAGTTGCCACACTCCAGCGCCTGTTCGGGTACACTGAGGGAGAATTTAGCATGGCCAATGCACCTAACCAGTACATCTTTCGGATTGAGAGAGGAAACCGGAGCACCCGAAGGAAACCCACGCAGACACAGGGAGAACGTGCAGTCTCCGCGTAGTGACCCCAGCTGGGAATCAAACCCGGGTCTCTGGCGCTGTGACGCAGTACTGCTAACCACTGTGCCACCACTGTGCCACCTTGTTTAGGTCAAGGGGGGGAATCCGAGAGGGAATCGGGGTGATTAGTGCGAGGGGGTTTGGTGCTTTGTTGCGGGAGGGGGGGTATGTGTCAGGGAGGAGGTGGAGGGGCCTTCAGGAGTGTGGGGGTTGTCTCATGCGGGGCTTGGTCTGGATCTTTTAAATAGTTTCTCTGAATTTAGAAGTGAATTTTTCCTGCTAGTAACTATGAGGGAAAAAACTGGCAGCACCATCTGAAATTAGTGATTTAAATCACTTTGTCGGATGGTTCCTAGCCCAACGCAATTGTCCAGTGGAAGTTAGCCTTTCTGGACAATTGCCGGGTAAAGTCTTATCTGGGAATCTCTGAGAGGGATTCTAAGAGGATACTCCCCAGGAAGTTATGGTATGTTTATCAATGCAACAATTATTTTGTGTCGAATACTTTGCTTAAATATGTAGTTCATGCAGTGCAAATTACGCTGCAGTAAAGCCCACATTTCTATTCACATAACAGGTGTGATTAAAACTCTGAGCAAGTAGATGGAAATGATCAAAGAAAACAGAAAAGTACAAAAATAAGCTAGTGTTAAAGTGGAAATGTTTATGGAATTCCCATAAAATCTTCAATATTAAAATAAAAAGGGTAATGTGTTTGTGTATCTGTGTATATGTAGATTTCATTAAAACAGGATACAACCAGTTAATATTTCAGTGTTCCTTTGTTCTTGTCCTCATTTTGTCTATGGCTTCTTTTCAGATACACTTTTTCTGGTTGCCAAAAGACCTCTGGAATCTTGCCCCCAGTGCCATTTTTATATATATGAAACTGGCAGTATATGTTGGCAGGCCAATTGATCATGAAGAACATCACACATAAGCCCAATTATATTCTCACCTTACACCCACACACATATCATATCAAGGAGGAGTCAATAGATAGCAAACAGAAGCTGTTTTCTTGGCTGGAGGTTGCCCTGCCTAGCTAGCAGGTGTTGAACTTAAGTAGTGCAGATTTTTTATTACATTAAATACATTTATCCTATTTTATTTCTTCTTGGATTTTCATTGGCAGTAGCCATTTTTGTTGAAACATTGCAGAAAAAATCAAGCCCTGAATGTCTGCGTGTTTTGCTATTTGTGAAATGAATTGAAGTAAGATAGAAAACAAAGTTGGAAGGTATGATAGCAAAGGACAAGAATGGTTCAATTCAAACCATGTTACAATCTGTGGGATTGTCGCTGGAGTAGTAATCCAAGACCCAGCGTAATGCTCTGGGGACCCAGGTTCAAATCCCATCATAGCAGATGTTCAAATTTGAACTTAAGAAAAAAAATCTGGAATGATTTGATTTATTATTATTACAGGTATTGGTATACAATGGAAAGTATTGTTTCTTGCGTCTTATACATACAAAGCATACCGTTCATAGAGTACATAGAGGAGAAGGAGAGGAGAGAGGGTGCAGAATGTAGTGTTACAATCATAGCTAGGGTATAGAGAAAGATTAGCTTAATATAAGGTAGGTCCATTCAAAAGTTTGATGGCAGCAGGCTGTCCTTGTCTAATGACAACTATGAAACCATTGTCAATTGTTGTAAAATTCCGTGGTTCACTAATGTCCTTCAGGGAAGAAAATCTGCCTTCCTTACCTGGTCTGGCCTACATGTAACTCCAGATCCACAGCAATGTGGTTGACTCTGAAATGACCTAGCAAACCACTCAGTTCAGAGCAATTAGGGATGGGCAATAAATTCTGGCCTAACCAGTATCGCCCATATCCCATGAAAAATTAAAAAAAACACAGCTCATCAACCTTCATACTGAGGTTAACAGCTGTAGAATTCTGTTTGATGATTGCTTCATTCTCTTTGGAAACTAAGAAAAACCTCCAATTAAAAAAAAAGTTAAATGCTCACTGACTGTGGAGCAGTAATCCTGTTCCATGTGGGGAGGAGATTGACAGATGAGACAATCAGAATATGTGGCCCTTGATGCATATTTTAAACGTTGAATTTTCATTACAACTTTGTGACATAAAAGCATGACCTACATTCAGATACATTGGAATTGTGCTTTATTACAATAGATATTGAAAAAGAGGAAATGGCAAGAGAGACAGCTCTACACCCCAGCTATGACTCTTGCTTCTTTACCAAGAATATAGCGCATTGTTTATATTTTACTTCAGTTTCACTCCATTTAATCTGTTTATTCTCTTTTGTTTTCTTTAAAGTATTCCCCTTCTCTTTTGAAGCCACTGTTGGAATAAGTTTAATGAACAATATGCCATAACAACAGTGTGAGTTTCCGCAGATTAACTGCAGTGGAGCTGAATATCAGACACTGTGTATAAAGGGTGCCTGATCCAACACTGCCTGTCTCTTGACACTGCCCTAAACAAATGTCAGCTCAAGTGAGTATTGTCAGGCTATTCAACTATGAGGGACCTCAGATTTGAGCTGATCATGCCTTTTGCCAGCAGTGTTCACGCGATACCAATTATGGGGAGGCGATGGCCCAATGGTATTATCGCTAGACTATTAATTCAGAAAACTGGTCAGGGTACCTGGGTTCAAATCCCACCACAGCAGATGGTGGAATTTGAATTCAATAAAATACATCTGGAATTAAGAATCTATTGATGACCATGAAACCATTGTCGATTGTCGGAAAAACTCATCTGGTTCAGTAATATCCTTTAGGGATGGAAATCTGCCGCTTTTATATGGTCTGGCCTACATGTGACTCCAGAGCCAAAGCAATGTGGTTGACTCCCAACTGCCCTCCAAAGGCAACTAGGGATGGGCAATAAATGCTGGTTAGCCAACGACACCTATATCCCACAAATGAATTTTTAAAAATTAGGATTGCAAATCCTGACTGGTTCATCTCTCTCCTTGGCACAGCCCACCCCCTAACAATCTACCTTTTTTTTATTCATTTGTGGGACATGAGCTTCGCTGGCTGGCCAGCATTTATTGCCCATCCCTAGTTGCCCTTGGAGGACTGTTGAGAGTTTACCACATTGCTGTGGGCCTGGAGTCACATGTAAGCCAGAACAGGTAAGGGCAGCAGATTTCCTTCCCTAAAGGAATTAGTGAACCAGATGGGTTTTCTGACAATCGACAATGGTTTCATGGTTATCAGTAGATTCTTAATTCCAGATTTTTAAATTTCTTTTATTGAATTCCACCATCTGCTGTGGTGGGATTCAAACCCGGGTCCCCAGAACATTAGTTGAGTTACTGGATTGATAGTCTAGCGATAATACCACTAGGCCATCACCTCCCCTAGATGAAATCAGATTATTTGACAAAACTGAAGAGCAAACCTAGGAATACCTGGGTCTGTATTACCTAGGTTTATGTTGAATAGTAGTGTCGTAGTGAGCTTCAATGGGATCTGTGCTCTCCTATTTAATTTACTTGCTCCCCCCACCCCATCCTTTACCCTCTTGATGGATATCAGAGATGCAGGACTTCAGTTGTGTGGTGGGACTACAGAAGCTGGGATTGTTTTACTTTAGGGCAGAGAATGCCAAGGCAAGGTTTAATGAAGGCGTACAAAATGATGAGGGCTTTGATAGAGTAAGTAAAGAGAAAGTAAGTAAGTTCCACTGGCATGAAGTTTGCTGACAAGAGGATAGAGGTCTTTCATAGTTGACAAAAGAACCAGAGGGGAGACAACGTGAACATTCTTATACAGCAAGTTATTATGATCTGGAGTGCACTGCCTGAAAGGGTGTTGGAAGCAGATTCAGTTGCAAACTTCAAAGAGGATTTGCAACAACTTTCATACCTCAAAGACTATTTCTGTACTTAAGAGAAAATGGACAGTCTAACCTCTGGGATATGACTTGAATCACATACATTGTTGTTTTTGATGGTTTAATTTAAAATAATCATAGAATCCAACTGTGCAGAAGGAGGCCATTTGGCCCATCGGGCCTACACCGGCCACAATCCCACCCAGGCCCCATCCCCATAACCCCATGCATTTACCCTAGATTGTCCCCCTGACACCAAGGGACAATTTAGCATGGCCAATCCACCTAACCCGCACATCTTTGGAGCATGGGAGGAAACCGGAGCACCCGGAGGAAACCCACGCAGACACGGGGAGAATGTGCAGACAGTCACCCAAGCCGGGAATTGAACCTGGGTCCCTAGCGCTGTGAGGCAGCAGTGCTAAACACTGTGCCACCATGCCATACTTTAGGTTTACAAGGGAGAAAATATGTTGCATTCAATTGTTTGGTGCTTGTTTCCATCTGTTGACTGTTTTGTATGTTGTTGGTCAAACCTGGGTGTGATGACAAAGAAAGAGAAGCTAAACTGAAAGCAGGCAGCTGGACGCTTGTGACTGCAGATATTTCATAAGTATTGTAAATACATAAACACAATAGAAACCGGTGTATCATCTCTGCATACCTCCGAAGCATAAACCACAACAGTCAATATCATTACCATCATCGTTCCCTGAAGTGGAGAAACCCATAGTAAAACTACACCCTTCCACCCCCGATCATTTTCAACCTCAGGTAAGTTCCAATATTGAGGGAAAGACCGGGAGAGTCACTAAGGGGAGAGTTATTGGTGGTTCATTGTTTCATGGCTTCTTACAACCAACTCCAGAGGCACTGACAAAGCTCCAGGGGCAGAGACATGGCCTGGGAGAAAACGGGACAGGGAAATTAAGGAACTTTCTAACCATAAATAGCATACATGTGGCCTGATTTTATATGAAGAAGGGAAAGCCAAACAGAATCGTGGGCAGAAATGCTGCGAGCAAGCTACATCAATAATCCCGGCAAATGTATCTCATTTCCTTTCAGAGAGTTGAGTTCATAAGTAATAGTCTGGGACTCAGGTGGTGTTTGTTATTTTGATTCCTGAGTAAAGATCTTATAGTCTGTCTGACTGATTATTCACAGAAGTGTCAGGGAACTGCTAGACTGTGAATTGATTCTTGAAACCTGACGAAGGACCCAAGAAAATTGAACTAAATATTCCCCGCATCTCACAGAAAGGCACTGTCTTCTGTATTTCTGGACATCAGAAATGGAATCCATTTCTAGTCTAGATCCACTGAGATTTTGGACAAGCATGAGCATGCATCACTTCACACGACAGCAGATGTGAAATACTCGCGTGCATTAAAATTCAGATGAATGGGGAATTATTATCCATCTCTCGGTTTCTCTCTTCCTCTAATAATTGAGTTCGCTGTCAACTGAACTCTATTATAATGCAGCTTCAATTTTAGTGACACCGGGAAGGACGTGAATTAATAAACTGCCGATCAGTTTGCAACCAGCATTTATTGTCAATTTCCTTAACAGGAAACTGTTTACCACGGAGTTATCCAAAATTCTAGGTAGAGACTTTGTTGCATCTTCCAGTCACCTTGGTTCAATGCCTTCTATTTAAAGATGGGATTTTGTCAGAAGCGTTTTCTCTCCATCACCTACATTGTGGCATAATGAAGCTCCTCAAAGATCATTCACCAGATGCACATCGTGAATGCCACATACTAGTTGAGTCACCAAGGACAGCCTCTTTAACATTTTCATGTCATTGTTAGCTTTGAAATACTTACATGTTGATGAAAATTCCTCTTCTACACTCTTGTACCTGCAGGAAACCTGACTATGGCATGAGTATAAACGCTGCTGCTGGTCCTACAAGCTTCCAAATTGCTCTAGACATACTGAATAGCAAGCAGAACCATATAGAACTTGCTGGAATTTTCTGGAACTGAAACAGGCCATTCGGTCCAGCTGCTGGTGTTTACATGAGCGTCTTCCTAAATTACTTGTTCTAACCCGATTAGGATGTCATATTTATTCCTTTCTTCCTCACATACTTCTGTTTAAATAAATCTATGCTGTTCAAGTCAACTACTCCATGTGGCAGCAAGTTGTACATACTGGGTAAAGAAGTTCCTCCTAAGAGCGCTATTTGATTCATTCGTGATATCAAGCTTGAATTCCACCACAAATGGAAACATTGGGGGGAATTTTCCCATCCTGCCCGCCATGGGAATCGTAGAAGGTGGGGGTGGAACATGCAAAGGTCCGTTGACCTCGGGTGGGATTTTCTGGTTTCTGGGCAAGCGCAGCCAGAAAATCCCGCCCATTTTCTTTACGTCTATCCTATCAAATCTCCTCATAATTTTAATGATCTCTATTAGGTCACTCACCTCTCAGCCTACTTTTTATGAAGGGAAAAAATCCAGATAATTCAACCTTTCCTGGTAGTTAAAACAATCAAGTTATGATATCATCCTTGCAAATCTTTTTTTTGAACTTTTTTAGTGCTTCTATATCCTTTCAGTAGGATTGAGACCAGAATAGTGTAAAGTTCTCCAAGGCTTCATGATCTCCACACGCTTGTCTATGACCTATTAATTATATTGTTACAGTTTAATGGCAATTACTATGCTGTGCAGGTGATGGTTATTTGTACAGCTGGAAATGGGGATAACTGGGCCACTGGTTGGTTGGGGTAGTGTTGACTGTGAACTAAGTCAACAAGCTCTTTACAGCAAAGAAAGCAGCTGTGTCTTCATTTTAATTTCACCAACCAAGTAAGCAACGTGGATCCAATTAACTATGTTCTCCACATAATAATAAGATTTAAGCAATGTCCGTCAAATGTATCCTCCCATCTTCTGTTGATGTTGCTATAAGTTTAATAGTGGAAGAAATGTGGATGGAATTTTCCCAAAATTGCAATGTTGGATCAGGTGAGAATAGCTGTGTTGGCTTCACAGACACCTGTTATTGCTTAATTAAACAGCACTCTGTGCAAATTCAGAGTGCTGGCAGGATCAGACAGCCAGCTGGAGGGGCGGAGCTTAAACATGTCGGCAAAGACGGGACTCTGAGATCAGGGTGCCATTGTTAAAGGACGTGATCTCAAAGTTAAATTGAAGGCTCCCCTCCTCACTTCCACAGACACTGGGACCCCCTGTCAGACAAAAGGAATGCCCCCAACACCCACATGCAAAAGGACAGCCTCCCCACCACACAAAGATCAGGACACCACACCCCCGCCTCCCCCTGCCCCAATGCCAGTCAAGCATCATGGTGATCCGAACTCCCACTACCACCAACACCCCGCCCGAGGCTCTTCATCCAGTTCTGCAACTAGCCCTTTCTTGGAAGATGTCTGCTCCAGTGATCGCTGCAGCTCAGTGGAATGGTAGGTAAGGGAAAGGATTCCAACCTGTATGCTGCAATGGGATCACACATTATCACTTCCACAAAAAGTGTTTGGGAATAAATGATGATTTAAGTGTTGTGTTTGAAACAAAGTGAATAGCTACGGGTAAAAAACATACAAAATAAGAGCAGGAGTAGGCCATTCAGCCCCACAAGCCTGCCCCGCCATTCAATAAGATCGTTATAGATTTGATTGTGGCCTCAACTCCACATTCCATTTATCCCTGATAACCTTTCACTCACTTGTTAGTTAAGAATCTATCTGGAATATACCTGGAATGAGCAGGTTGTCTGATGAAGAAAGATTATGATGTGGAGACGCCGGCGTTGGACTGGGGTAAGCACAGTAAGAAGTCTCACAACACCAGGTTAAAGTCCAACAGGTTTATTTGGTAGCAAATACCATAAGCTTTCGGAGCAATGCTCCTTCGTCAGATGGAGTGGTCTCTGTTCTCAAACAGGGCACAGACACAGAAATCAAATTACAGAATACTGATTAGAATGCAAATCTCTACAGGCAGCCAGGTCTTAAATGCACAGACAATGTGGGTGGAGGGAGCATTCAACACAGGTTAAAGAGATGTGTATTGTCTCCAGACAGTACAGCTTGTGAAATTGTGCAAGTCCAGGAGTCAAGCTGTGGGGGTTACTGATAATGTGACATAAATCCAACATCCCGGTTTAGGCCGTCCTCATGTGTGCGGAACTTGGCTATCAGTTTCTGCTCAGCGACTCTGCGCTGTCGTGTGTCATGAAGGCCGCCTTGGAGAACGCTTACCTGAAGATCCAAGGCTGAATGCCCGTGACTGCTGAAGTGTTCCCCCACAGGAAGAGAACAGTCTTGCCTGGTGATTGTCGAACGGTGTTCATTCATCCGTTGTCGTAGCGTCTGCATGGTTTCCCCAATGTACCATGCCTCGGGACATCCTTTCTTGCAGCGTATCAGGTAGACAACGTTGGCCGAGTTGCAAGAGTAGGTACCATGTACCTGGTAGATAATTAAGCAGACTAAGGCAGTACAGTGGCACAATGGTCAGCACTGCTGCCTCACAGCACCTGGGACCCAGGTTCGATTCCAGCCTTGGGTGGCTGTCTGTGTGGAGTTTGCACGTTCTCCCTGTGTCTGCGTGGGTTTCCTCAGGGTGCTCTGGTTTCCTCCCACAGTCCAAAGATATGCCGAATAGGTGGATTGGCTTAAGGTGGAGGTAAATAGGTGGAGGCGAGGGAATCAAAGGTTATCAGAGATAGATGGGAAAGTGGAACTTGAAACACAAACAGATAAACCATGTCCTTTCCAAACAGTGGAGCAGGTTCAAGAGGCAGAATGGCCAATCTTTGCTCCTATTTTGTATATGTGTAAGTACTTACCCAACCAAATGCTTCTCCTTTTTAAGAGGTGAAGGCTGGATTTAAGTAGTGCAGCTGACTCTGAAGTAATGTTAACCTCACGAGGACGTGGGTGTTCTGTTGAAGCATGCAGCCATTCAATAGTGCGTTTAGCACTGGATTGCAGGCTAGAATCATTTAAGTGAGCCGGCCGTAAAAAGCTCACCACAATCTCCTTATTTTCGGGGGCTACCCAATTTTGTCCACAATTTCTTTAAACATACCTCCCAAAGTTGTGGAGAGGGAACCAGTTTAACAGAGCAACTGGCGAATCACAGGATGGAGAAGTCTGCAGGAGAGTTGGGGGCACGTGCTGTTTGGGATGTGAGGTAGGTTGGGAGAAGGACACAAGAGGAGGACAATCAAGTTTTAAATAAGAGATTGTGAGGTGCAGTCCTCGACTCGGAGCTGGGAGCTGGGAGCTGGGAGCTGGGAGCTGGGAGCTGGGAGCTGGGAGCTGGGAAGTAAGATGCAAGGAGGGCAGCTTTGCAGTTGGAACTTGTCTAGAAAGTAAGTCGTGACGTGGACAAGTAAGTCAGGCCACAAATAGGGCAGGGAATGCAATTCATTATTTTTCTCATTTATTTTTGCAGTTACAGGAGTTAGTGAGTGAAGGAAATGGTATTTTTTTTAACATTTACTCCTAATTTCACTTGATATCTGTAGATGAAAGCGGCTGATTGATTTTTACTCTGCCACCTTGTCTTGCTGAAGTGGTTTTCAAAAAGATTAGAGTGAGGCATGTCTGAAGGACTTGGGGAGGAAGAGCAAAAACTGACAAACCCCTCAATACGGGTGCAGAGATTGCAGTGAAACTAACCCACAACCCATTCACTAAAGGCAGCACAATAAGTTTCTGTTAACTGCTGCTTTACATCATCACCATGTGTAACCAATGCAATTTCTCCTCACCTCAGTCCTCAAACTATGACCCCTAGTTTTGGACACCCCACCATCGAGAACATTCTTTCTGAATCTAACCCTGTTCGAATTTTATAAGTTTCTATGAGATCCCTTCTCACTCTTCTAAACTCCAATGAATGCAATCCTAACCGACTTAGTCTCTCCTGACATGACAGACCTGCCACCCCAGGAATCAGCCTGGTAACCCTTTGCTGTACTCCCTCTATAGCAAGGACATTGTGGAAGACACAAATAGTTGACCGAATATTAACGATAGAGGGTTGGTAGGAGGAGAGGTACTCAATACAATTAATGTTACCAGGGAGGCAGTGCTTGGTAGACTAACAGGACTGAAGGTGGACAAGTCCCCGGGCCCGGATGGAATGCATCCCAGGGTACTGAAAGAAATGTCAGAGGTAATAGCGGATGCGTTAGTGGTTATTTATCAAAATTCGTTGGATTCTGGGGTAATGCCGGCGGATTGGAAAACAGCTAATGTTACGCCGCTGTTTAAAAAAAGAAATAGACAAAAGGCGGGTAACTACAGGCTGGTTAGCTTAACGTCTAGTTGGGAAAAGGCTGGAATCCATCGTTAAAGAAGAAATAGCAGGCCATCTGGATAAGAATGGTTCGATTAAGCAGACGCAGCATGGATTCATGAGGGGAAAGTCGTGCTTGACGAACTTGTTGGATTTTTATGAAGATGTGACTAGTGCGGTTGACAGAGGGGAACCGGTGGATGCAGTGTTTGGCCTCACCAATGCCCTGTACAATTGCAATAAATATCCCATTCCCGATACTCAAATCTTCTTGCTATGAAGGCCAACATACCATTTGCCTTCTTTACTGTGTGCTGTACCTGCGCACTTACTTTCAGTAGCTGATGCACAAGGACATCAACGTCTCGCTGAATATCCATCTCTCTCAATTTACACACATTCAGATAATAATCTACCTTCCTATTTTTGTTACCAAAGTGGACAACCTGACATTTATCCACATTATACTGCATCTGCCAAGAATATGCCCACTCACTCAACCTGTCCAAATCACACTGAAGGATCTCTGCATCCTCCTCACAGCTCACCCTTCCACCCAGGTAAGGTGAGGTGGGGTTGGGGGTTGGGGGGAGGAAGAGGGAGAGGGGGGTTGTTAAAGTTGAATAGGTAAATTGACTTAAATGTATGGAGGGGAATGGCACTGAGTCATTATGCTCATTTGGTGAGTTGGTGCAGGGACGATGAGCCAAATGGCCTCCTTGTGCGCCATAACAATTCTGCGATTCTGTATTAGAAATAAATACTTGGTTGCCTGTACAAAAATGATTAAAATGTCCAACAAAAATACATTTGATTTAAAGGCAAAAAGTCCTCGAGAAAGATTCATTCCAGCTTTTGCTAGGGAGTTAAGGATAGTATTAGATTAAAAGAAGGGGTTTATAATGTTGAAATATTGTTGTAGTAGCAAGCCTGAGGGTGGGAGAGTTTTGGAAACTAGCTAAGGACAACCAGAAAGTTGATAAAAAGGAGAAAAAACAGAATGCGAGTAAACAAGCTAGGAATATAAAAATAAATTGTAAGAACTCTTACGGGTATATAAAAAGGAAGGGCATAGCTAACGTGAATTTTGGTCCCTTTGAGGAAGAGAAGTGATCATGGGGAATGAGGAAATGGCAGAGCCATTGAAGAAATTTATGTCTGTCTTCACAGTAGATGACGTAAATACATACCAGGAAAAGAAGGTAGCCCAGGAGCAAATCAGATTGAGGAACTTAAGGTAATTAATAGCAGCAGAGACTAAGTATTGGAAAAACCTAAGGGACTAAAATTTGACAATTCTCCAGAACCTGATAGCTTACATTCTATGGTTCTAAAAGAGACCTTCAGAGATAGTGACCATGCATATTATGCTTTTATAAAATTCCTTTGATTCTAGAATGGTGTCAGCAATTGCAATGCCACTATACAAGAACGGAGAGAGAAAACAGGGGATAGCATGCATTGCATGTGTGTATGGGTTCTCAACCAGAGTCATAAGCCATGTCAGGAGTGGATATCCATTGTTAGCCAGTTGCTTTATCTTGCTGTGATGGGCCATGTAGAACTGGTACAGAAGATTGCCACAGAGTAAAGAATTGTGACTACTGCCAGGATAACAGGCATTCATTTACAGGAAGCCAGTGTTTGCACACCAGCTGCGCTTTGAGAGAATTAAATCACTATTGCTTAATGAAAATGACAGAACTGACATGAGGTACACACAGGGCAATTTACGTCCAGTCAATAGGACCCTATAAAAGGCGGAAGCCTGTGTAATCTATGCAAACACTCCTGCTACTCTGCCTGCTTGTCTTTGGCAAGAGGGAATGAGATTAAACAATTTCTCTCAAGGCTTCAATAAATTCCTTTATGCAGCTGCAATATGTTGCTTATTATCTCTAGCAGCAGATTCAGAGGAAGCAGATGCATAAATGTTAAGAGCCTCAGTCACTTTGACAGCCACAGATAATACTGTCCTTGCCTTCTTTAAGGTTGATCTTGTGGTTGCAGTAGTTGGCAGTCTTATTTTGTTAAACCAAGACATTGGGCGGGATTTTCCGGCCGCACTCGCCCCAAGCCTGGAAAATCCCACCCGAAGCCAACAGACCTTTGCATGATCCTGTTCCACTACTACAATTCCCGTGGTGGGCACAATGGGAAAATTCTGCCCATTGATTTTTGTTGAAGATCTGTGTTTGTTATAGCCTCCGGCTGAGACTCCCCCCCCCCCCCCCCCTCCCTCACCCCAACCCAATTTTCTCCTCTCTCTTCCAACAGCTTGTCCTATTTTGTTTGGCCTCTCTTCGTTCTCCCAGACATGCTCAATTCCAAGAGGAAGGAAAGTCACACACATACCATGAAGTATTCGTGTGATGTCCAATACAGTACAAATTAACAGAGGATAACACAGATAAACCTGTTATATGTACCAGCAGTTCTGTTGTCAGATGATTGGATAGTAAGCAATATGGAAGTAATCTTGATTTGGGAACAGCTCAGGGACGTGCCTCTGAACCCAAGACAATATCTAAGACACTGAGAACATTCAGGTTTCTCTCCACACGTTGTGATTATTAAGAATGAATATGATGGAGGCACAATGTACTGGAGCTGCAGTGAAACCTCAACACAGCAACTGTCTCACCGCAATAAACAAATCAGCTTCTGGAAGAGACAGAGCTAAAGAAATGTACCCCTGTGCAAGGAGGTAGTGCAACATAATTTCTAGTAATGTCAGAAGATTCTGAAGAAGTACGGTGGCACAGTGGTTAGCACTGCTGCCTCACAGCACCCGGGACCTGGGTTCAAATCCTGGATTGGGTCACTGTTTGTGTGGAGTTTGCACATTCTCTCCGTATCCTCCGGGTGCTCCAGTTTCCTCCCACAATCCAAAGATGTGCAGGTTAGGTGGATTGGCCACGCTAAATTGCCCCTTAGCATCAGGGGGACTAGCTAGCATAAATGCATAGGGTTATGGGAGCAGGGCCTGGGTGGGATTGCGGTCAGAGCAGACTCAGTAGGTCAAATGACCTCTTTCTGCACTGTAGAACTCTACGACTGATCTTGCAAAGTGAAATCAGAAGCATTCTGCAAATGACACAGTGAGCGAAAGCTAACATCCATTATACGTGGTACGGCATGCTTCAATATTTTAAATTCTTGCATATTTATGCTAAAATCTTGATTAGTGCCATACTCATTATACTTGACAGCAAGATAACAATGTCAATGATGGAGTATTTTTGCCTGAAATGTCAAGTCTGGTCCCTGGTACTTATTTCCTGCACAAATTGTTTTCAGGTCTTGGTTGATGCAGAGCTGGTAACCCTGTTATATGTGTTTCCGTTATCCTGTGTTATCCTGTGTTAATTTGTGCTGTATTGGACATCACACTAATACTTCACCATGTTTATTGCAGCTAAAGAATAAATTAATCTACGTGAAAACACAGATTTTAGTACTGATAGATTTAGAAGTCCAATTTTGAAAAGGGAGTATTCCAATTCTAAATTACAGACTAAATAAAATTTATTTTGGAAACATTATGTATTTGTACACAACTCAATACAGCCTTTCAAAATTGTACTCACTCCATCAAGGTTTCAACCTTAGATATATGCTAATTTGTGAATTGAGTTCAATGAACGTAAACTGCTATAAACTCAGCCAGCTTTAGATGCTCAAAAGATCCTAATTCAGGCAGTTGCTGGACCAGGCAAACTCAGATGTTGCTTTGTACGTGTGTACAAACAAAAGATAATGTGCACAAACAGAAATAAAGCACTATAGCACAAGCTAGATCCAACAATGTCTATAGGACAAGAGGCAGTTGTGTGAAATGTCAGCTTTGCTGTGAGAATAACTTGTTTTACTCTCAGTAATGTGGAAATGTAACAGCAGGCTTCCCATTATTAATGAACTGGCCATTTTAGCTCACAGTATGGATGATACCTACTGATGCACTCATTGATTGGAAATAACTGAAGTAGGGAAAGAAAGATCACAGAGAATTTTCCAAAGTTGTTGCGAGTCCAATAGAAATGGAATGGAAATAAATTGCAGCCCAATATATTGTTTAATAGGATCCTGAATGGTTTGAAATAGTCACAT
The DNA here is from genome assembly GCF_964213995.1 of Mustelus asterias. NCBI lineage: Eukaryota > Metazoa > Chordata > Chondrichthyes > Carcharhiniformes > Triakidae > Mustelus > Mustelus asterias. Next base: position 45,898,729 of record NC_135809.1, on the reverse strand, counting down.
GAGCCCCAATATTCACTCAAGGCCAAGAAGAAAGTGGCAGGGGACAATTTTTGGAGGGGAAAACTGGAATCGAGTAAATTAATTCCAGGAAATCTTTCATGTTTTTTTTAATGTTAGGCAGCCAAATTGACAAGCGGGTTGGCTGTGGAGAAGGAAAACAGCTGGGGATCGGATATCACTGTGGCAGAGTTGATGATTCAGGCATATGGGGGTTGAGGATCAGCCAATCACAAAGATTCGATTATATGAAGGTAGGCATGTTGGGCCTGGGGGAGACACTCCTCTTCCTCCTGGTTCAGAAGTAGTGCTAGAAAAGCACTTACCTCATTGATCCAACCCTCTGTGTCTCCTTTTATCTGACAAGACACTCGAGGCCCAAGAGTTCCAGCCTCCATGTATTTAAAAATAGGTGTTAAAATGGAGACTCATCCTCCTTGAATGATTTCACCGAGAGTTGGGTGGTCATATGAGCTCACCTCTGCTAAAACCAGATGTGGGTAAATTAAGTCAGGTTTGCGATTCATGAAATCATTACCTTCCCACCCAACCTTGGAGGGTTCAAATTCCTCCCTTGCGTACTCTGGAATCAAGAGGACATAGGATAAAGATAAGGGGCGGAATGATGAAGAGAGAGTTTTGAGTAACCACTTCAGAAAAGGCAAGGTATATGTGGACAGACTGTTCAAAAAGACAGTATTGTCTTTTCTAGTCTTTCAAATTCCTGATAGATTTGATAAAACTGTTCATTCTGAACAGGATAGATGGAATACTCAATATATATTTTCCTTTATGATTTGCTTTGCATGTGACTCATGTCAACGCTGAAAGGAGATTGAAAGAAAGAGCACGAGATTAACTGCATGCACTTCACAGTAGAAAATTTATAATCCCCAGATGATATTCTGTTGAAGTGATTTACAGTTTGACTGGCCCAATATTTTGTTTCTTTACTTGTCCCATCACTGCCTCTTATGCCTTGTGCAATCAAACTTTTGGTAATTGAATCATTCCTGCCCACCATCTTATTATAGATTTAATCCAATTCTCTCCCCACAAATAGTGGTGCACTAAGGCAGACTTTTGTGTGTTTCCATAGCTAGATATGCCTGGAATAGGTCACTAATCTGTCACCAGAGGCTTTTATCTTGAGGGCTCCCACTCCACATCAAGCATGGCTGACCAGGAGTCCCCCCCCCCAGCTCTTACCGCCAGCCATTGGCATGTTGGAAGGATTTGCAGGTTGACATATTCACCGTTTGACCATGTAATGAGCGCACCATCCTTGTCATCAAGAGTACCTCAAACTCGGAGCCTTCTGGCTCAGAGGCAGAGATACTACCCACTGCACCACAAGACCCCCTATTATAGATCTTCTCCTGTATCCTTTCTTCCCATTCCCCAAATCAAACTCAGATGCACTTCCACTGCCTTGCTCTGAATATGTTTAAAAACTTTAATAAAAGTTCTATCATGAAAGGTCATCAATTATAAATGTTGGCTGGGATTTTACAGGATGCTCATGGCCTTCCGCACCACCCAGAAAGTCTATCTCCACTGGCCCTGGGAGCCATGACTAGATGTTTCAATCCTAGGCAGTTCTTGGCTGTAGTTGTGGCTTCCACTCCTCTAAAGGAGAATGTCCTGCCTTCAAAAGTTGTCGTTCAATCAGAGGGCTGGCAACTCTCCGTTTCCTGCAATGTCACCCAGAGCAGTTGGGGTAGAGGGTTGGGAGTTAATCGAAGTGCAAGGGGTTGCCTTATGGCCACTGGAGGGCCCTCCATAGGTCCAGGGTGCCAATCAAGAGGGAACCCGCCACTGCCTCCAATAAACCTGAAGCCTGTTGGGAGGCCACCAGGTTTACTGATCCTTGTCTTCATGTGAAAGGTGCCTATCCCCAGCAGGAAAAGGCCATTAAGCAACCATTAGTTGGGTGATAGAATGCGATGGGTACAGCACCCACCCAGCCCCGGAGGTTTAAAATCCTGGCTGCTGACTCTCTCTGTGTCAACTGTAGTTTGGTGGTAACAATGTGGTTGACTCTTAAATGCCCTCAGGGATGGGCAATAAATGCTGGCCCAGCCAGCGACACCCACATTCCATGAATGAATAAATACTTATGCCTCTAAAGTGTATTTATTTATTAGTGTCACAAGTAGGCTTACATTAACACTGCAATGAAGTTACTGTGAAAATCCCCTAATTGCCGCACTTCAGCGCCTGTTCGGGTATGCTGAGGGAAAATTTAGCATGGCCAATGCACCCAACCAGCATGTTTTTTTGGACTGTGGGAGAAAACCGGAGAACCCAGAGGAAACCCACGCAGGCATGGGGAGAACGTGCAGACTCCACACAAACAGTGACCCAAGCCGGGAATTGGACCCGGGTCCCTGGTGCTGTGAGGCAGCACTGCTAACCACTGCACCACCCATAAGTCAGATGTTCATGGGTTCAAGTCTTCTTCACCAATTTAGGTACAAAATCCAGGTTTATATTCCAGTGCAGCATTGAGAGAGTGCTGCAGGATCGGAGATTTAGAATGTGATGTTAAACTGGGGCCTTGTCTACCCTCTCACATAGACTTAAATAATACCAAACAGCTCTACTCAAAAACAAGGTTCATGCTTTATGAAAATTGGCTGCAGTGTTTATTATACTGACTATGGGCAATATTTTACCACTTTTTAATCTAAGTGCTGAGCTGACTTGAAACTGGGAGAGTTTCTGATCCGTCTATTGGGTGTGTTTTTAGGCCTCCCCATAGGAACTCTGGCTGCAAAATTCTGAGTGAGCCTGTTGCTCGCTGCAGGAGCCTGTGGGCAGGGCTTAACGCACCCGAAAGCCTGCAGAGGGAGGTAGTGAGCATGAGCAGGCCTCTGATGCTGCCCATGCGCATTAGCAGTAGCAGGGGTCTGACAGACAAAGAGAGAGCTGTCAGGCCCCTGCTAGTGCTGGCAGCTTGAAGCATCTCCCCTCCCCCAGCAATCGCTGGAGATGCAGCACCTGCCGACTCCCCCAGCCACCCAGGCCAATCGCAGACCCTCTCCTTCCCTCACCAATCGTGGCCCCGCTGCCCTCCCCCCACTGATTCCTGCAGAGTGGCAGTGGGCCCCCTCTGCCTCCCTCCCCCCATTAGCTCCCCGTACTCTCCCTTCCCTCCATTGGCTCCTCCCCCACTGGCCCCTCCCCCACTGACCCCTCCCCCACTGACCCCTCCCCCACTTGCCCCACCCCACTGGCCCCTCCCCCACTAAGCTCACCGCCTGGCATTGCCTTGTGAGCATTGCCCAGGTGCCAGTCTGGCACTGCCCAAGGGGCAACCCCCCCTTGCCCTCAGCCTCCCCGGGGGGCCTCAATGGCCTCTGGTTCCACCGTCGAGGCCGGGTCAACTGCTCCCCGTTCATGGGGAGCATGTCTATTCCTCATTGGCGAGAACCTTTCCCGGCGAGGTCATAAAGGCAGGCAAGCTCAGACGATTGAGCGCCAGGCTTGCTAATGACATGTAAATGCTTATTTAAATAAATTTAAATACATTAACCTGCCTCTCACCCATTTCTGGAAATCCAGCATGCGTAAAATGGCGCCCGTCGCAAAAACCGGCACAAATTGCGTTAATCGCTTTAAGCTCCGCTTTATGACTGTGTCGCACCCGGAAACGACACAACACAACAGTAAAAACCCGGCCTATGCTTCAAAGCTACTTAATTAGTTAAAAGGCCCTTTGGGAAGCCTTGAGATGATGAAAGGCAACAAATAAATGTAATTTATTCCTTCCTTTCTCTCTCTAAATCTGCTCCCTGACCTGCTGAGGTATTATCCTCCAGTAGTTTCTGCTTTTTTCAGAGTTCTCACAGTATCACACAGTGAGAGTGCCAATTTAGTACCAAAATGCAGGCAGTCTTTTGTTATGCAGATGAGTGGAGAGCATTCCACCACACTTCTGATTTTTGCCTTGTATGTGATAGAGATGCTTTGGGGAGTTCAACAGTCAGCTAAGCACCCCGGAATACTAAGCTCCTGATTTGGTTTTTGCCACCATGGCATTTATGTGGCTGGTCACATTTTTGCTAAAGGATAAACCGCCAGGATGCCGATGGAATGCGAATAGGTAGCATTAATGACATTTGAATGTGAGCATTCAGCTCTTCTTTTTATTGGAAAAGGGTATTTGCCTAACGTTTGTAGGACACGATTGTGACTTTCCACTTATCAGCCCAAGTCTGGCCAGGATGGGAAGCAAGGTGGCACAGTGGTTAGCACTGCTGCTTCACAGCTCCAGGGTCCCAGGTTCGATTCCCGGCTTGGGACACTGTCTGTGTGGAGTTTGCACATTCTCCCCGTGCCTGCGTGGATTTCCTCCGGGTGCTCCGGTTTCCTCCCACAGTCCGAAAGGCATACAGGTTAGGTGCATTGGCCGTGCTAAATTTTCCCTCAGTGTACCCGAACAGGTGCCAGAGTGTGGCGACTGGGGGATTTTCACAGTTACTTCGTTGCAGTGATAATGTAAGCCTACTTGTGACGCTAACTTATTAAAAAAACGTATAAAACTTATAAAATGTAAAATCCCGCCCGAGGCCAATGGCAAATTCCATTCTGCGAGCCGCGCCTGTCCTGATTTCGGGGTGGGTGTGGCGGTAAAATTCCGGCCTATAATTCTGGATGTTGTTCAGGTCTCATTGCTGTGCAGACATGGACTGTTTTGTTATTGGAGGAAATACACTTTGGCATTGATATCCACCACCTGAATGATCACAAGAGGACATTGACAATGACTGGGGAGTAGTCCAACGCTAACTATTGCTGAGTAAAAACTGCAAAGTCACAAGGAAGCAAGAGATAAACCGAAGCACAATGTATGATAGAAAGAAAATACATTCAGAAACCATGTTTTCTCCCCCCCCCCCCCCCCCCCCCAAAATCAATCGGAATCTTTGGGAAGCACCAACATAATTTTACTGAAAATGTCAGCCAAAATATGGAGGGGTGTGGAGGGTGGGTAGAGGGGTGATAAGAGGTGCTGCTGAGCATCAGTTGAAGCTGCAGAGGACTGGTTTCTGCCTGATTACAGTTTTATCCATCATTAGGCAAATCAGGACGTGGATTATATTCCTCTCGAGTGAATCAAATTTGAATTGCAAAACAGACTAATAAAAGGGCAAGTGGCAAACCCACAGCTCTCTCAAAGGTTATTCGCATTAGCAAGAGAGGAATTAATAAGGCAGCTGCATTCAAAATAAGGAAATTAAAATAATCTGTTTCTGGTGTTTAACTCTGCACAGTCTGAGTGCGCAGGTTGAAAGGCTGAAGAGAGGTGATTTCACTGTTGTCATTTTTCTCTTATTCAGCTTCCCTCCCCTGTTCGATCAAACACCGACAGAGGCTGCGTTGTATTTTTCTGCTCTGGCTGGCCTGCAGCTCATCAACCAGGGGGAAAGAAGATTAAACTGGAAAGACCTGGCACAGTGAGTCCTGACACTCTTCAATGGATTTTGAGTTGGAGGGGTTACTACCTTGAAACACAGCACATCATGTATCACTGTAATTATTACATTTTCCTGCAATGTAGTACCTTGTACTCAAAGGGTTTATTTTGGAGCGAAGTTCATTGTATGAAAGAAAATTGGGCGGCACGGTGGCACAGTGGTTATCACTGCTGCCTCGCAGCGCAAAAGAGACCTGGGTTTGATTCCCGACTTGGGTCACTGTCTGTATGGAGTTTGCACATTCTCCCCGTGTCTGTGTGGGTTTCCTCCCACAGTCTGGTTAGGTGCATTGACCCGAACAGGCGCTGGAGTGTGGCGATTAGTGGAATTTCACAGTAATTTCATTGCAGTGTTAATGTAAGCCTTACTTGTGACTAACAAATAAACTTTAAAATCACTCGTTTAACTTTAAAATCACTCGTTTACATAGTTATGTGCTCTTACTGACTATATAATTCCCTGAACATTTTGTATGTTTCCATATGGACAAGTTCCACACACACTTTTATCGGATTGGGTGACCACACAAAATGGCAAGGAGGGTTATTTTTAAAGTTGCTGCCTTCTTATTTTAAGGCATATTACCGATTTTTATTGATCTTCAGATGGTTTTGTTTGTGTGCTTGCAGTATAGACTGGGACTATATTCACTGGAATTTAGAAGAATGAGGAGGGCTCTTATAGAAACATATAAGATGATGAAGGGAATTGATAAGATAGGGCAGGGAGGTAGTTTCCACTGGCGGGTGGAAACCAGAACTAGGGGACATAGCCACAAAATCAAAGGGAGCAGATTTAGGACTGAGTTGAGGAGGAACTTCTTCACCCAAAGGGTTGTGAATCTGTGGAATTCCCTGCCGGTGAAGCAGTTGAGGCTACCTCGTTGAATGCTTTCAAGGCAAAGACAGATAGATTTTTGAACAGTAAAGGAATTAAGGGTTATGGTGAGTGGAAGGGTAAGTGGAGCTGAGTCCACAAAAAGATCAGCCATGGTCTTATTGAATGGCAGAGCAAGCTCAAGGGGCCAAATGGCCTCCTCCTGCTCCCATCTTCTATGTTTGTATGTTTCTATGAACTTATTGAAAGGCGGAGCAGGCTTGAGGGGCCTAGCTCTTATGTTCTTATGTTATGTTCTTACATAATAAAAATGAAATTCAAACCACTCAGGATCATTGCTATTAAGTTCCCTGCATTCAAAGGAAAGAGGAGGCTTTCATTTGATCAATCCGGGAAAGATTCAAAGCCTGATCCAAATACAGCACAGGAAAATTCTTGGTTCAATAGTAAGAACATTTCACACAGAAGTAAATTACTAATTTAGTCAGTGAAAATAACTTTTAGAAACCAACCTCCTAAATGTAGTTTGATTTGATTTGATTTATTATTGTCACATGTATTAACAAACAGTGAAAAGTATTGTTTCTTGCACGATATACAGACAAAACATACCGTTCATAGAGAAGGAAATTAGAGAATGCAGAATGTAGTGTTATAGTCATAGCTCGGGTGTAGAGAAAGATCAACTTAATGCAAGGTAAGTCCATTCAAAAGTCTGATAGCAGCAGGGAAGAAGCTGTTCTTGAGTCGGTTGGTACGTGACCTCAGACTTTTGCATCTTTTTTCCGAAGGAAGAAGGTGGAAGGGAGAATGTCCAGGGTGTGTGGGGTCCTTAATTATGCTGGCTGCTTTGCCGAGGCAGCAGGAAGTGTAGACAGAGTCAATGGATGGGAGGCTGGTTTGCATGATGGATTGGGCTACATTCACGACCTTTTGTAGTTCCTTGCGGTCTTGGGCAGAGCAGGAGCCATACCAAGCTGTGATACAACCAGAAAGAATGCTTTCTATGGTGCATCTGTAAAGGTTGGTGAGAGTCGTAGCAGACATGCCAAATTTCCTTAGTCTTCTGAGAAAGTAGAGGCGTTGGTGCGCTTTCTTGGGGGACCAGAACAGGTTGTTGGTGATCTGGACACCTAAAAACTTGGAGCTCTCGACCCTTTCTACTTTGTCCCCATTGATGTAGACAGGGACATGTTCACCACCACGCTTTCTGAAGTCGATGACAATCTCCTTCATTTTGTTGACATTGAGGGAGAGATTATTGTTGCTGCAGCAGCTCACCAGATTCTCTATCTCATTCCTGTACTCTGTCTCGTCACTGTTTGAGATCCGACCCACTACGGTGGTGGAGTCAGCAAACTTGAAAATCAAATTGAAGGGGAATTTGACTGCACAGTCATAGGTATAAGGAGTATAGTAGGGGACTGAGAATACAGCCTTGTGGGGCACCGGTGTTGAGGATGATCGTGGAGGAGATGTTGCTGCCTATCCTTACTGATTGTGGTCTGTGAGTTAGGAAGTTCAGGATCCAGTCGCAGAGGGAGGTGCCGAGACCCAGGCCACAAAGTCTGGAGATGAGTTTCGTGGGAATAGTGGTTTTGAAGGCTGAGCTATAGTCAATAAACAGGAGTCTGACATAGGTGTCTTTGTTATCTAGGTGTTCCAGGGTTGAGTGCAGGGCCAGGGAGATGGCATCTGCTGTGGACCTGTTGTGGCGGTAGGCAAACTGTAGTGGATCCAGGTAGTCCAGGAGGCTGGAATTGATTCATGCTATAACTGTCACTGTCACTGTCACTGTCACTGTCTGTGTGGAGTTTGCACATTCTCCTCGTGTCTGCGTGGGTTTCCTCCGGGTGCTCCGGTTTCCTCCCACAGTCCAAAGATGTGCGGGTTAGGTTGATTGGCCAGGTTAAAAATTGTCCCTTAGAGTCCTGGGATGCGTAGGTTAGAGGGATTAGTGGGTAAAATATGTGGGGGGAGGGCCTGGGTGGGATTGTGGTCGGTGCAGACTCGATGGGCCGAATGGCCTCCTTCTGCACTGTAGGGTTTCTATGTAAGTCCTTCACTCTTTAAATAACTAACCTTTCGAAGCACTTCATTATGATGGATGTCAGAGTCACCAGCCAATAGTCACTAAGGCACGCTGCTTGGTTTTTTTTAGGTACCAGGATGATGGTCGCTTTCTTGAAGCAGATAGGGACCTCAGATTGTTGTGAAAAGAGGTTGAAGATGTCTGCGAATACCCCCGCCAGCTGATCCGCACAAGATCTGAGTGCTCATCTGGGTACTCCATCGGGTCAGTCGCTTTCCGTGGGTTGACCTTTGAGAAAGCTGCTCTGACATCTGCAACGGTGACCCCAGATACAGGTTCATCCAGAGCTTCCAGGGTGGAGGGCATGCTCTCGTTGACCCCTTGCTCAAAACGGGCATAAAGTCCATTGAGCTCATCAGGGAGGGGTGCGTTCGAGCCGGCGATTTTACATGCCTTCATTTTGTAGCCTGTTATGTCTTGCTGACCTTGCCATAGTCGGTGGGAGTCGGTGTGGCTAGCCTGGGACTCTAGTTTGGTCCGGTACTGTCTTTTGGCACCTTTGATGGATCTCCTTATGTCATATCTGGCTTTCTTGTATAGACAGTAAGGAGTCTAACAGCACCAGGTTAAAGTCCAACAGGTTTATTTGGTAGCAAACGCCACTAGCTTTCGGAGCGCTGCTCCTTCGTCAGGTGAGTGGGAGATCTGCTCATAAACAGCAAACAGGGCATATAAAGACACACACTCAATTTACAGAATAATGATTGGAATGCGAGTCTTTTCAGCTAATCAAGTCTTAAGATACAGATAATGTGAGTGGAGAGAGCACCAGGTTAAAGAGATGTGTATTGTCTCCAGACAGGACAGCCAGTGAGACTTTGCAAGTCCAGGCAAGTTGTGGGGGTTACAGATAGTGTGACATGAACCCAAGATCCCGGATGAGGCCGTCCTCATGTGTGCCAAACCTGGCTATCAGTCTCTGCTCAGCGACAATACACATCTCTTTAACCTGTGCTAATGCTCTCTCCACTCACATTGTCTGTACCTTTAAGACTTGATTAGCTGAAAAGACTCGCATTCCAATCATCATTCATTATTCTGTAAATTGAGTTTGTGTCTTTATATGCCCTGTTTGCTGTTTATGAGCAGATCTCCCACTCACCTGATGAAGGAGCAGCGCTCCGAAAGCTAGTGGCGTTTGCTACCAAATAAACCTGTTGGACTTTAACCTGGTGTTGTTAGACTCCTTACTGTGTTTACCCCAGTCCAACGCCGGCATCTCCACATCATTTCTTGTATAGGTCAGTGTCTCCTGACTTGAACGCCTCAGGCCTGGACTTCAGCAAGCAGTGGATATCCCTGTTCATCCGTGGTTTCCTGTTGGGGAACACACAGATTTGCTTCTTTGGCACGCAGTCTCCTACACACTTACTAATGAAGTCAGTTACTGTAGTGGCGTACTCATTCAGGCTGGTTGCAGAGTTTTTAAATACTGACCAGTCCACTGACTCCAAGCAGCCCTGTAGGAGATCATCCGATTCCTCAGGCCAACATTGCACAACTTTCTTTGATGGATTCTCCCGCTTCAGTTTTTGCTTGTAAGCCGGGAGCAGTTAAACAACACAAAATGTTTTACTCTTGTCAGCTCACAAGGAATTTTTGATTTGGCTTTCAACCCTGAGTTGATTTAGTGAGAGACATGAATCACTGAAGTTAATTCCACTTTCCACTTCCTCTGGAGTGTTGAAGTGTTGATCCAGTGTCAATTGCTAAATGCATATTATTTGCATTTCCTTGGCTTGGAACATTCAAGGTCAGATAGCAACGGCATGCCACATCCCGATTCTTCATTAGAATTCAACGAGTGACCTAATGTCAGTCACTGCTTCTCTGTTTCACAATTGAATTCAGTGGGTGACCTAGTGTCAGATGCTACAGGCATAAAGCTTTGCAGGTTGATTTTCACAGTGTCTCTGAATATGGCCTTACTGATGTGTGTCCAATCCTGCTCAGTGATGTAATGGCACTGACCCTGCGTCCAGTAACGGCAATTAAATTCAGCCACACTCAACTGTCAAAACTTTAATCAAAGTTTCTACCTAATTTGTGGCATCCTAACTGAAAATATAAATTAAATAGCTGCTTAATCGCCTTGTGGCAGAGTATCACTAACTGGTTTTAGCGCTTGCATGAATACTGAGTAAATTAATTCTTGCCCACTTTCCATTAGTCATGCACATTGCCTTTGGAGATAAGAAAAGGCAATAACCATTGTTGCAGGATGTCAAGGCGCTCTAAGCACTTCCATTTCAAGTTTAGTGGTACTGCATTTAAGATCATCTTCGTGCCATCGAGCAAGGATAGGCAAAGGTTTGAGTCCAGCGCCAGTCGGTTCCTGACTTACCTCCCTGCAAGAAGTTTAACAACACCAGGTTAAAGTCCAACAGGTTTATTTGGTAGCAAATGCCACTAGCTTTTGGAGCGCTGCCCCTTCGTCAGGTGGAGTGGAGAAATGCTCACAAACAGGGCATACAGAGACACAAACTCAATTTACAAAATAATGATTGGAATGCAGTCTTTACAGATAATCAAGTCTTAAAGGTACAAACAATGTGAGTGGAGAGGGCATTAAGCACAGCTTAAAGAGATGTGTATTGTCTCTAGACAGGACAGCCAGTGAGATTTTGCAAGTCCAGGCAAGCTGTGGGGGTTACAGATAGTGTGACATGAACCCAAGATCCCGGTTGAGGCCGTCCTCATGTGTGCGGAACTTGGCTATCAGTTTCTGCTCAGCGACTCTGCGCTGTCGTGTGTCGTGAAGGCCGCCTTGGAGAATGCTTACGCGAAGATCAGAGGCCGAATGCCCGTGACCTCTGAAGTGCCCCCCAATACTTTCTCAATGAGGACGGCCTCAACCGGGATCTTGGGTTCATGTCATACAATCTGTAACCCCCACAGCTTGCCTGGACTTGCAGAATCTCACTGGCTGTCCTGTCTGGAGACAATACACATCTCTTTAACCTGTGCTTAATGCTCTCTCCACTCACTTTGTTTGTGCCTTTAAGACTTGATTATCTGTAAAGACTGCATTCCAATCATTATTCTGTAAATTGAGTTTGTGTCTCTGTATGCCCTGTTTGTGAGCATTTCTCCACTCCACCTGACGAAGGGGCAGCGCTCCGAAAGCTAGTGGCATTTGCTACCAAATGAACCTGTTGGACTTTAACCTGGTGTTGTTAAACTTCTTATTGTGTTTACCCCAGTCCAACGCCGGCATCTCCCCATCATGATTGCCTCCCTGCTCCAGAAAGCATATCTATGAGGGATGGTCATTTTCCCCCAGAAGGATGGGGAAACCCCAGGAAAAATAGCTGCTTACCAATCTTTGATACTTTCAGGCCAGCCACCGGAGTTCAGGTCAATGTTTGAGATGCTATGTCCACCCTCTTGGTTCCCAGTTGTATCACGGCCTGGTATGGTTCCAGCTCTGTCCAAGACCGTAAGAAACTACAAAGGGTTGTGAACGATGCTCAGTCCATAACGCAAACCAGCCTCCCATCCATTGGCTCTGTCTACACTCACTGCTGCCTTGGAAAAGCAGCCAGCATAATTAAGGACCTCACGCACCCCAGACATTCTCTCTTCCACCTTCTTCCGTTGGGAAAAAGATACAAAAGCCTGAGGTCACGTACCAACCAACTCAAGAACAGCTTCTTCCCTGCTGCCATCAGACTTTTGAATGGACCTAATTTGATCTTTCTCTACACCCTAGCTATGACTGTAACACTACATTCTGCATCTTCTCCTTTCCTTCTCTATGTATGGTATGCTTTGCCTGTATAGCACAGAAGAAACAATACTTTTTGCTGCACACCAATAGAATCATAGAATCCTACAGTGCAGAAGGAGGCCATTTGGCCCATCATGTCTGCACTGACCACAATCCTACCCAGGCCCTATCCCCATAACCCCATGTATTTACCTTAGCTAGTCCCCCTGACATTAAGGGGCAATTTAGCATGGCCAATCCACCTAACCAGCACATCTTTGGACTGTAGGAGGAAACCGGAGCACCTGGGGAAACCCACACAGACACGGGGAGAACATGCAGACAGACAGTGACCAAAGCCGGGAATTGAACCCAGGTCCCTGGCGCCGTGAGGCAGTGGTGCTAACAACTGTGCCACCGTGCCGCCCATGTGACAATAATAAATCAAATCAAAAAAGGAAATTCTTTCAAACTCCCTCCATAAAACATGCATTTTAAAATTGACCACTTTGGGAATGGAGAAAGGGAGTGCGCCAGTTCTCATATCATAAAGAATTCCAATCCCACAGAGGGAGAATTGTATCGATTTCTGTTATTTGAGGCTTAATGAAAATATAACACATGTCAGTGACCCAGAAGTTTAAAACATTGACAACTGTCCAACAGAATGTATTGCACTATATTGTCAGACGTAATCTAATACTGCTGTAGCTATTCCAACACTGAGGGTTCAGTACCAACATTGGCAGACCACCAGAAATCTGGAATTGACAGCATTTACACATTGACAACGATGTGAAAACGAGATTAAATATAAACCGAAAATGCTGGATGTATTCGGCAGGTCTGGTAGCATCTGTGGGGAGAGAAAAAGTTCACATTTCGGGGAGCTGAACTTTCATCAGAACCATGTGACGCGCGATTGATTCACACGGGAGGCTAGGACATACCCGGGAATAAAGGCTTTTATTCACAACAAGAATAGAGCACACTGCTTAACAATACTATCCCAGACTAAGGGCTACTAGGAAGTAGCAGTGACCTTTATACTCCTTAAAGAAGGCGGAGCCAAACGGAGTGTACCACAGAACAATGCTAACAGGTGGAACACCCCAACCCTAACCCCAACAGTAACAAGAGTAACATATGTACAAGTACCCATAGTGGTAACCATCTATGGTTCACCACATTCACCCCTCCTTTAAAAACAAAGGCCGGTGGGGTAAGGAGACAATGCGAACTGACGATATATGTTCACAAGTTCAGCCGCATCAGAGGTCCGCACCGTCTCTGCGACCTCCGCAGCACTGGCTCCAGTGCCGGTTCTGGTGACCGTGGTGACGACCCTCTCTCCGAGGTGGTGTCCACTGACTCCTCCAGTTCCTCACACGCCTGTCGACCTCGAGGTGGCGACAATCTCCTGGACTCAGGCAAGCTGTACACGGGAGTAAGAGGATTAAGTTGAGGTCCCGATGCTGCCCGCGCCGTGTCAGGAGGGGAGAGAATGGGCAAAGGAATCCTAACCAGGGGTGCGGGAGTGACGGGGGTTTCCAGGTCACCTGCAGGCGCCAGATCTCTCATAGAGACCGTGTCCTCTCACCCGTCAGGGTATGCCACATAGGCATATTGAGGGTTGGCGTGGAGGAGATGGACCTGTTCAACCAAAGGGTCGGACTTGCGGGCCCTAACATGCCACCGCAGGAGGACAGGTCCTGAGTACGTCAACCAAGACGGCAGTGAGGTCTCAGAGGAAGACTTCCTAGGGAAGATAAACATCCACTCATGTGGGGTAGCGTTGGTTGCCGTACACAGGAGGGACCGGATTGAATGGAGCGCATCAGAAAGTACCTCTTGCCAACGGGAGACTGGAAGACCCCTAGACCTTAACGCCAGTAAAACAGCCTTCCAGACTGTAGCGCTTTCTCTCTCGACCTGTCCGTTACCCCTGGGGTTATAACTCGTAGTCCTACTTGAGGCAATTCCTTTAGAGAGCAGGTATTGCCTCAAGTCGTCGCTCATAAAAGACGAACCCCTATCACTGTGGATATAACTGGGGTAGCCGAACAGGGTAAAAAGACTCCGCAGGGCTTTGATGACCGTGGCAGAGGACATGTCAGAACAGGGGATGGCAAAGGGGAATCGGGAGTATTCGTCAACCACGTTGAGGAAATACACATTCCGATCTGTCGAAGGAAGGCAGCCCTTGAAGTCGACACTCAGTCGTTCAAAAGGGCGAGTGGCCTTAATGAGGTGTGCCCTGTCAGGCCGGTAGAAGTGCGGCTTGCACTCTGCACATACCTGGCAGCTTCGAGTTATCGACCTGACATCCTCTATGGAGTAGGGCAGATTCCGAGCCTTTACAAAATGGAAGAGCCGAGTGATCCCCGGATGGCAGAGATCATTGTGGAGGGCCTGTAACCGGTCCTCCAGCACACTGGCACATGTTCCACACGACAGGGCATCTGAGGGCTCATTGAGCTTCCCCGGACGGTACATGATATCATAGTTGTAGGTGGAGAGTTCGATTCTCCACCTCAAGATTTTATCATTCTTAATTTTCCCCCTTAACGTGTTGTTGAACATGAATGCCACGGACCGCTGGTCCGTGAGCAGGGTAAACCGTTTGCCAGCCAAATAATGGCGCCAATGCCGTACGGCCTCCACAATGGCCTGAGCCTCTTTCTCCACAGAGGAGTGCCGAATTTCAGGGCCTTGGAGGGTGCGAGAGCAAAAGGCGACGGGCCTGCCCGCCTGGTTAAGTGTGGCGGCCAGGGCGAAATCAGATGCATCACTCTCCACCTGGAAGGGGATGGACTCATCAACAGCGAGCATCGTGGCTTTCGCGAAGTCGGCTTTTATCCCTTCAAAGGCTAGGTGAGCTTCTGCTGTCAGGGGAAAAGAGGTAGATTTTATGAGCGGACGGGCTTTGTCCGCATAATTGGGAACCCACTGTGCATCGTACGAGAAGAAGCCTAAACATCTTCTCAGTGCTTTGATGCTAGTGGGTAGGGGAAGTTCAAGGAGGGGACGCATACGGTCTGGATCGGGGCCGATGGCCCCGTTTTCCACCACGTATCCGAGGATTGCTAGGCACTTCTCATGTAATAGGTCAGGTTCAGGAGAGTCGCACTGCGTAAAAACTTCTGGAGGTTGGCATCGTGGTCCTGCTGGTCATGGCCGCAGATAGTGACGTTGTCCAGGTACGGGAAGGTAGCCCGTAGCCCGTTCTGGTCCACCATTCGGTCCATCTCACGCTGGAAGACCGAGACCCCATTAGTGACGCCGAAAGTGGTAGAGACGGCCATCCGCCTCAAAGGCCATGTATTTTCTGGGCGAATGGGGAGCTGGTGGTAGGCTGACTTCAAGTCGATGGTGGAGAACACCTGGTACTGCGCAATCTGGTTGACCATGTCAGATATGCGCGGGAGCGGGTACGCGTCCAGCTGCGTGTACCTGTTAATGGTCTGACTATAGTCTATGACCATCCGTGGCTTATCTCCAGTCTTGACCACCACGACTTGTGCTCTCCATGGGCTAGTGCTAGGTTGAATGACCCCTTCCCTGAGGAGCCGCTGAACCTCAGATCGAATAAAGATCCGATCCTCAGCGCTGTAACGCCTGCTCTTAGACGCGATGGGCTTGCAGCCTGGCACGAGATTTTCGAATAGGGAAGGCGGGGTAATTTTGAGTGTCGAGAGACTGCATGTGGAGCGCGCAGGACAATTTGGAGGCTGCTGTTCTCCCACTGAAAGTGGAGGGAGTGGCCCATCGTACTGCAGGGTCACACTCTTCAGGTGGACCATAAAGTCTAGCCCCAGGAGTACCGGAGCCCAAAGGTGCGGTAACACGAGGAGCCTGAAGTTCTCGTAAACTGTGCCCCGCACTGTTAAGGTTACCACACAGCTCCCAAGAACGATAACAGATCGGAGCCTCGAAGCCATGGAGATTGTCTGCCTGACAGTTTGCACACGGAGTGCGCACCGTTTCACTGTATCCGGATGGATAAAGCTCTCCGTGCTCCCGCTGTCAAACAGGCAATGCGCCAGGCGCCCGTTTACCTCTATGTCCATCATGGACTTGTCGAGTCTGTGAGGCTTGGCCTGGTCCAGGATGATTGACGCCACTGTTGGATCCCGAGTGTAACTGCAGGCAGCTGAGATAGCCGACGATGAGGACCCCTGCTGGTCTTCTGCGGCCGGTGTCGACCAAAATGGCTGCACCCACGAATCGCACGTGGTCGATGATGTTGAAAATGGCGGCACCCGCAGGTCGCACGTGGCTTGCATCGCGTCATAGGAAATGGTGGCGCCCATGAATCGCACGTGGCTGAAGACATCGATGAGGCCGGAGATGAGGAGATGGATCCTGGGGAGTCAAACGCAGCACTGCTGGGCTTGGAATGGGTCTTTGCTCGGCACACTTTTGCATAGTGCCCTTTCTTCCCACAGGCGGAGCAAAACACCGTCCTGGCCGGACATCTCTGATGAGGGTGCTTCGCCAATCTGCAGAAATAGCACCGTGGGCCTCCAGGAGCTGCCGCAGCCGTCAGGTCTGAAGTTGAGAGCATTATCGCGCAGTTCCGAGGAGCCGCCGAGTACAGTTGAGGCGGTGGTTGTACTTGCCATGATGCTCCCATGTGGTCGGTGGGGTAGGTTTCAAGACTTCTGGAGGCCATTTCCATTGCATCGGCCAATTCTACCGTCTTAGCCAGGTCCAAGTTACCCTGCTCTAGCAGCCGCAGGCGAATATAGATTGAGCCGATTCCCGCTACGAGCGCATCTCAGATAAGATCGTTGGTGTATTGAGTAGCCGACACCTCCTTGCAGTTGCAGGCTCTGGCTAGCTGTTGACGTTCGCGCAGGTACTGCCCTGTAGTTTCGCCGGGCTGCCGCCGTCGAGTGGCTAATAGGTGACGAGCATGAATTTCCTTCGGCTGTTTATGGTACAGCTTCTTGAGTAATTCGATGGCCTCTTTGTAATTTTGGGAATCACGGATTGCTGCATACACAGTGTCACTCACCCTGGCGTGGAGGACCCGCAATCTGTCGGCGTCGGACTGGACTGCTGTCGAGGCGTCGATGTAATCCTCGAAACACTTCAACCAATGGTCAAAAGTATTCGACGCTCCAGCGGCACGTGGATCCAAGGTTAGCCGATCGGGTTTCAGCATCTGCTCCATTTTTCTTCGAACAAAATTTTCGGTATTTTGTTGTGAATAAAATTGATGCGCGATTGATTCACACGGGAGGCTAGGACGTACCCGGGAATAAAGGCTTTTATTCACAACAAGAATAGAGCACACTGCTTAACAATACTATCCCAGACTAAGGGCTACTAGGAAGTAGCAGTGACCTTTATACTCCTTAAAGAAGGCGGAGCCAAACGGAGTGTACCACAGAACAATGCTAACAGGTGGAACACCCCAACCCTAACCCCAACAGTAACAAGAGTAACATATGTACAAGTACCCATAGTAGTAACCATCTATGGTTCACCACACCATGTATTTCCTGAACATGTATGAGAGTAGGCAGCAACATCAGTCACTGTGTCAGGAACAACAGCCTTTGAGTAGCACTAGTGGCATGACCATCTGCGAGTGTCAAAAGAGACCAGTTTACCAACTAACGTAAGTTGGACCTCTAACGTACATAGCTAAAAAAAAAATCAAAAGGTGGGTTGCTAATTCAAAATGATAAGTATTTTCAGATATGAACACACGCATCTCAGTTCAAACTTTAAAGTTTCTTCCCAAGACAAAGTTTAATCATGCGAGTGAGCAAATGTAACTTGTTTTTTTTTGATTGTTTCAAGCCTCAGTAGATGTATCTGTTGAATGAAGGAACTAGATTATCTTTGAGCTGCCACTGAAATAATAAAGATAAGAACATGATCATCTGGATAGCATGCCCAGTCTGTGAGCTGATCTGACCTGCTCCTTTCACAGACCAGCACTTGCGTACACAAAGCCCTAGAGTCTTCTCTTGATGACAAGTTTCCTGCTTGACATTTGAAAATGTGCAACTTGAAGGTGACAGCCATTGCACATTATACCACCCAAAAACCTTCACAGTAATGTTAACACTTTAATGTTGAAAGGGTGGAATGGTTGATGGTAGATTTAACACATAGCTGCCAGCTCTAAGTTTCAAGTTTCAGGGAAGATCAAACTGTGTACAAATTGGTTGTAATTTCACATCAGAAAATTTAAAAAATAAATGTGCCTATTCCTATTTAGATATGTTTAGTGTCTGCCCTGTGATATGGGATAGGGCCATATATCCAATCATTTCTTATCACCTTTAAAACATTTTTAGACAAATGAGGGTTGTTATGTTAATTTACTGTTCCAAAATGATTTAGGAACTGTATTGTTTGTGCAAATGTATATATGCATAGTCAGAATGCCACATCACTGATTACTACACTACATCATAGAATCATTGAATCCCCACAGTGCTAAAGGAGGCCATTTGGCCCATCCTGCACTGACAACAATCCCACCCAGCCCCTATCCCCATAACCAAACATATTTACCCTGCTAATCCTCCTAACCTACACATCCTGGGACACTAAGGGGCCATAATTTAACATGGTCAATCAACCTAACCCACACATCTTTGGACTGTGGGAGGAAACCAGAGCACCCGGAGGAAACCCACACCGACACGGGGAGAATGTACAAACTCCACACAGACACTCACCCGAGGCCGGAATTGAATCCAGGTCCCTGGCGCTGTGAGGCAGCAGTGCTAATCATTGTGCCATTGTGCCGCCTATATCTGCTGCTATTCACCAGTTTGCTGTTTATCTTATATGCCTGATTTATCTCAGAGCATATTGTAGAGATGGCACTAGTTCTGAATCTAGAACAAGTTTATTTCCAACACTTTTTAAGTCTCAGAACTCAGGATTTTGTACACCCTCAAGAGTGTTTAGGCCCTAGTCTTTTCTGGAATTTTCTCACTTTTCTTCAGCTCTCCAGCTGCACATGCAGGCTTAAGTAATCAAGTACAATTACATAGACAGACCAACACAGTCAAACACAGATCAATCAAACCATTGAACACCGCAGTATCATTTCATAGCCCACGGAGATCTGGAAAAAATACATTTAATTTAAGATGCAGTATTTTTGTCTATAAGTGCTTATTTTGAACTTCTGGGAGCTGCAAGGTATAACTTGGTGGCAGCAGGAGCAAAACCTAACAATATTATCAAAATAAATGCTGAATTAGATTCGCAAGAATGAAATGGCTGCCACCACAGCAATGAGTGCACAGCTCCAGCTCAGGATGAAATGGGAGACTGATAATATCATAGAAGAATTTGAGAAGTTTAAATGAAAGTGCGGATTGATGTTCAGTGGTGTTCTAAAATGTCGTGAGTGAAGCGGAAAGGGTCAGCTACATCCTTTTGGGGACAAGAGAGAAAGGTTTAGATCGTTTTAATAGTTAAGAAAGCAGTGAGGACACAATTAAAAACCCAGACAAAGTGTTTGAAAAATTCAGCAAACCATTAATGTGAATTTCAAAGTCTAAGGAAGGAACCAGCTGAGCCGGTTGATATTTTCTGAATGAGATTGAGAATAGTGACCAGAAAATTTAAGTAAACAGATGAAAGGCTGGCAGATCAGCTCATTTGAGGCTCTTCATACCCTGATGTACAAGAAGCTATAATTGAAAAAAACAAGCTCAAAATATCACAGGCTGTTGACACTGCCAGGGGTAGACAGATAAAAGATGCTGATGCCCCAAATGGCTAGCCTTCAGGTAAGTCCATAAGTCCATAACACATAGGAGCAGAAGTAGGCCATTCGGCCCATCAAGTCTGCTTCACCATTCAATAACATCATGACTGATCCAATATGATAATCTTCAACTCCACTTTCCCGCCTTATCCCCTTAATCCTTGATTCGCTTTCTGATTTAAAATTTGTCTATCTCAGCCTTGAACATACTTAATGACCCAGCATCTACAACCTTCTGCAGTATAGAATTCCACAGATTCAATACCCTCTGAGAAAAGAAATTCCTCCTCATCTCTGTCTTAAATGGGTGACCCCTTACTCTGAGATTGTGCGCTCTAATGCTAGACTCTCCCACAGAGGGAATCAACCTCTCAGTATCTACCCTGCCAAGCCCCCGGAGAGTCCTACATGTTTCAATTAGGCCGTGTCTCATTTTTCTGAACTCCAATGAGTACAGGCCCAACCTACTCAACCTCCCATCATAAGAAAATCCCTCCATCCCCGAGATTAACCTAGTGAACTTTCTCTGGACTACCTCCAACGCTAGTATTTCTGTCAAGGGAAAGGTAGCAGATTTGATGCAGTGAAATAGGAACAAAAAATGCACACCAGACTGAGAAAAAGATGTTAGTGACCACATGAGTTCACAGAGAGAAGGAAGTATCCCACATATAGATCAAATGGCAGAGCGAGTAGAAAACTAGGAAAAGATGTGCAGAGCAAAGAAAGAAGACTGTAAAGGAATTACCAGAGGCAGAGTGACAGGGCAAAGGAGAAGGAAAAGAAACCAAAATATCCATGCCCAAAAATAAGTTGATACGTTTGAAGACACAATAGACATAGGAACCATACACCTACAGGAAATGTTTGGATGCAACAGTTCCCATAGGGAAGAAACACAGCCATTCAGATCAGGTAGAAGGTGAGAAATAAGCCCGCAACCATAAACCTGAAACTGAAACTTGATACCAGAGCACACAATAACATCAAATCAGTCAGACTATATCAGAGATCTTTCCAGAAAATCAGAAAGAAAATGGGCACCCAAAGCAAAATGCTCTGAAACCGAATAAGATCATACGGATGACATTGGGGAATTGAGATTCAACAGCTATGAACAACTCAAATCAGAAGGACAAGCAAAGCAAGTCTGCATGTTCTACATTATCCAAACAGATGGTCCTGCTATCCTGGGGATAGACAGTTATAAAGAGCGAAGCTGATCTCAATAAACCATGAGATAGAGGAGGTATCACTGAGGGTTGAGGTAGTACACCCATTGAAAAGCACCCTCCAGTCAGAAGCAAGACAGATCTGGTCCAAATGTATCCAACATGTTTTGATGAAAACTTTAGATGTTTCAAAGATTTTGGATATCCTGTCACCGTTGATCTAGAGAAGAAACTAGTGATTCACCTTCACACCCTCCTCTCCATGCCCACCACCACATTAAGTACCAATTAATCAAGTACCAAGCTTGACAGAGAGCCTCCATGTAACGGAAGAAAATAAAGTGATTGCCAGAGTCAAAGACCCTATAGGTTAGATAAATTCCATTGTCATGAGAATAAAGTCAAATGGCTATGAATTTGCTTGGGTCTCAAAGATCTTAAAGAAGTAATAAAGAGAAATCACTACTCTACTCCAACACTGGAAGAGATCATGCCAGCATCAAAGATTTTCAGCAAGAAATGGCTACTGGACCATCAAGCTTAATGAGAAATTTCACAACATTCAATGTACCCCTTGCAAGGTATAAATCCCTGTGTCTACCTTTTGGTCTTGAAGTGAGACAGTAGATGAGGTGTATAAGGGATGCAATGAAACAGATGGCACAGCTAATAATATCCAGATCTATGGTATAGATGAAAAGATCATGACCACCGTCTAGATGAAACCATGGAGAGAACCAGGAAAGCCGGGATCAAGCCAAACACAAACAAATGCTTTGTGAAGGTGACAGAATTCCAGTTCTTCAGAATGATGTCCACACTTTACGGAGTCAAGCTCAATTCTGAAAAAGTCACAGCTATCTCTGAGGTGGAAGCTCTAAGAAGTTCCTATGGCTTGGTCCAGTATATGAGTTCATTCATACATGTCAGAGCACACATCAAACCCAGGAGAATTGATGGAAAATGACATGAGTACTAGCGGTCAGATCCACATGAGAGGAGTTTCAACAAACACAAAGCAGTAGTGTGCAAGGAGACAAATCTGTCATACAAGAACAGAAAGAAACCTTTCACTCTGCAAGTAGATGTTTCTACAAAAAAACAGAGAAATGAATAGCAAAACCACTAGCTGGAGGCATACCAAATCCACAAAATGGAGATACAACACTTTACCACCGTGAAATCAATACTGTGAAAATTGTTTTGCAGAATTGAAAGTTTAATTTTAAAAGTTGATTGTAAATTGTCTTTTGTTTAGAAATTTAAAAAAGTTAATGATTGAATCATTAAGTCGATGCGAAGAGTTGTTATTCTTTTCAAAGAAAGAGGATGCTATATTGTTGTATTATTCCAAAATTAATCAGGAACTATATTAATCATGTATATATTTAAACATATATTTAGTCAGAATGCCACACCACTCACTACTGCACAACAACTTGTGCAATATTGTATTATTCTGCAGCACATCTGAAAAAATGCTTGGGTAAAATGTGATTATTTCAAACTTCTGGGAGCCACAAAACAAAACAGGGATTATTGACCAAAGGAATTTTATCTTCTACATCTGGCCTCTACTTGCCCCCTTTTCCTACTCTTACCTTCACTGCAAGTTGATGATTCTATTTCTGATACAAACACTGACAAATAATCCCAAGCAATCATATAATATGGCAATAGAATACAAAGCACCAAAATGGTTGATTGACCACTTTAAATAATTGGTTTTCAAGAGTAAAATATGCAATCAAACATGGTGGCACAGTGGTTAGCACTGCTGCCTCACAGCGCAAGGGCCTCGGGTCACTGTCTGTACAGAGTCTGCATGTTCTCCCCGTGTCTGCGTGGGTTTCCTCCGGGTGCTCCGATTTCCACCCACACTTCAAAGATGTGCGGATTCGGTTGATTGATCATGCTAAATTGCCCCTTAGCGTCAGGGGGACTTGCAGGGTAAATATGTGGGGTTATGTGGCCTGGGGGGGATTGTTGGCAGTGCAGGCTCGATGGGCTGAATGGCTTCCTTCTGCACTGTAGGGATTCTATGATTCTGGGAATTGCATTTCTTTAAAAGCATGGAATGTGTGCCACTTAAGGTGCTTAGCAATGTCTCTGTGATGAAAACTGTGGAATAACCAAATCCCATGGTACATCTTAGCCAAATTCATGGTCAAGGCCCCATTCCCCATACCATTTTATTACGGTTGTATCCCTCATACCAGCAATAAGGTTATGCATTAAAGAGAACAAGAATCCAATATGTATCTTTATTGCCCATCCCTTGTTGCCCTCTGCCAACTATGTAGCGTGGAACTGCACTTACAGATAGGCAGCTGCCTTTCCCAGAAAGACCTTACTGAACCAGTTGCGTTTCTAACAACTGCACAGTAGCTTGGTACTCATTTGCTGGTGCTTGCCTGCAAATAGATAACAGACTGGGCAGTAAGACACACGGGCAATGTGCTCTAGGTTCACCTGAAGCTCACAGTACTCTGCCTGGGTCAAATGTGCATTTTAACATCCAGAAGAAAGCTTGAAGTGTGAGTGAAATGTTACCATTTCATATCATTCCTCACCAAGTGTTGAGGTCACACTAGCAGAGTAAATGTATCCTTGATTTTATAGCAGAAACGATGTTCCCCCTCGGTTGAGGCTCTTCGACTCCTTTGTTGTTTCTGTACTCAGAATGATGGAAATGCTTTTGCAAGCTTCTATTATTTAAATTGTATCTGGTTATGTAAATTGTTTAATATATTCTTTCAAATGGCGTGTCTCGTAATTAGATTTTGTACCATATAGATGGCAATGTTCATAAGAATCAATCACACCAACATGATCCAGCACTAAGCCCATAAAAATCAACTACATCTTTTCTGCCGGTTTCAGACTGTTATAAAGCTGAGATTGAACAAATCTTTTCAACTCTAAGAGGAATGTCTGTGTGTGTGTGTGTGTGTGTGTGTGCGCGCAGTGTGTCTGTCATTTTCATCTTGTTAATAAATAATAACAATGATCCCAGTCTTGTTGCATTATTCATACAGAACCTTTCAGAGTCTGCAGAGTGAAACTCGGAGAAAGGGAAATGTAAAAGCAAATTCAGGCTCCATGTAAGTCCAGTTTTATATTGAATTACACACCAGGCCGGTTTCCCCCAACCTGGCCATTGGGAAACTGATGTGATCCAATGGTTTTACGCACCCGCCCCCACAATTTTACTCTGTATTAAAGACATAGAACATAGAATCCTTACAGTACAGAAGGAGGCCATTCAGCCCATCGAGCCTGTACCGACAACAACCCCACCTATCCATAACCCCACATATTCATCCTGCTAGTCTCCCTGACACTAAGGGGCAATTTAGCATGGCCAATCAACCTAACCCGCACATCTTTGGAGTGAGGGAGGAAACCGGAGCACCTGGAGAAAATCCACATAGACACGGGGAGAACATGCAAACTCCACACAGACAATCACCTAAGGTTGGAATTGAATCCGGATCCCTGGCGCTGTGTGGCTGCAGTGCTGACCGCTGCGTCACTGTGCCACCCATAAGGATTAATATTGAGCAGGATATATAACAAATGTCCCACCCCCCCCCCCCACCTCCACTCCACCAACCCCCCCTAAGAATCTAGCCCTACAGCACAACTAGTCTGGTCTTTGTTAACAATTCACGAAAACTCTTTCCACTTTAATAATCTCTTCTCACTCTGCCCTTGAATCCCACTATTCCCAGCACCCATCTGTAGGCAATGAGCCAACGTCTGATTTCCTCATCTTGTAAAGTTGACACTTCCATGCGTTCTACCAGAACATATCCACTGCTGGGAAGCAAAGATTTTTCACCGGCATCTGAGCCACTCTTGTCGAAGAATCTGGAAATTGAGGAGTTGCATGAAACTTGTTACAGGGAAAATAAACGTCCTTCATTCCGGACATTACGTTCCATTTGGATAATACAATTTTTTTTCCATGTTGCGGCAGAACCACTCAAGGAGTTGAAATTGGAAAGATGGTAAAGAAAAAGCTATGGCCCTTTCGGCAGCATTGCCTAAAACCATTGGCATTGTGAACGAGGCAAGAAGTTCGGAGTTCAAGCTCAGAAACACTGCAAATAAGCAAAACTTTAAGACTGAATACTAATGTAAATAGAATGAAGGAAACCTCAACGAGAAATGCAACAGTGAGTAAAGTACAGCTACTTTTGCCTGAAATAAACAGAGATTTTAAGATGCTATAGCCAGCAACTTTGAAATTGCTGTTAATGCAAATGTATCTAAGGAAGGATGTGCTGGTCCTGGAGAAGATCCAGAAGTGGTTCACGAGAATGATCCCTGGAATGAAAAGTTTGACATTTGAGAAGCGTTTGAGGACTCTGGGTCTGTACTCAATGGAGTCTAGAAAGATGAAGTGGACTCCCATCGAAACTTACAGAATACTGAAAGGCCTGGATAGAGTGGAGGTGGGGAAGATGTTTCCATTAGTAGGAGAGTCAAGGATCCGAGGGCACAGCCTCAGAATAAAGGGACAACCCTTTAGATCTGAGATGAGGAGGAATTTCTTCAGCCAAAGGGTGGTGAATCTATGGAATTCATTGCCATAGAAGGCTGTGGAGGCCAGGTCATTGAGTGTATTTAAGCAAGAGATAGATAGGTCTTGATTGGTAAGGGGATCAAAGGTTGTGGGGAAAAGGCGGGAGAATGGGGTTGAGAAACTTATCAGCCATGATTGAAAGTCAGAGCAGACTCAATGGGCTGAATGGCCTAATTCTGCTTCTACATCCATAAGACCATAAGCTAATGATTCTCAGTCTTTTGACCAATATATGTAATTGCTCATTATAAACATATAGATATTTTAAGTGGTTAACCATCAGCTAAAGGAAGACAGAGATACTCCACCAAGCAACACCTAATTGACTATACCTTTTGTAGCTAACAATGACACACCCTGAATGCAGTAGATAACTTTATCTATCTTGGGCGCACGTTCCCCAGAAATGTCTGCATTGACAATGAGACGGTTCGGTACTTACCTGTTTGTGCATGATATTGCGGAGGAAATAAGGTACTAAACACTAATAATAACACTTACTACATATGAAGCTGTAGTAACACCTCCTTTCCTATATGCCTGTGAGACATGTATTACCTGATCCAGCAGTTGGACAGCTTCCACATGAGATGCATTCGGAACATCATGGGCATCAAATAGGAGGACAAAGTGCCAAACACTGAGGTACTTCTGAACAGAAATGTCTGGAATTGAAGCACTCGTCATCAGAGTTTAGCTCAGATGGAGTGGACATGTAATACTTATGTCTGACAATGTATTCACAAGTTAAGCCTGGACAGGGCAAGCGAGGTACACTGAGATTAACATTCAAGGACTCCTTGAAGATCAATCTCAGGAAATTTGACATATCCATCACAGAACAAAAAGGACAAGGAAGAGGTACCTGGGGAGCGATCTCAAATAGTGGTGTAGCTTTTTTCAAAGAGGTAAGAATACAGGCAGCAAAGGACAGAAAGGCAAGCTAGAATGACAGGGAAGCCCCAACAACAATCAAACAATTCACCCGTGTCTGTACTGCAGAAAGCCATACGAGTGTGCAATAAGGCTCCACAGCCACATTACAATGCACAACAGATGACTACGCAAATGAAAGCAAGAGGAACCTGATGATTGTAAGTGGTGAGTTGTGACTCCCCAGGTATATTGAATACGTGGTGTAGTTATAGCTGCTGCCAGTTTTACACAATCTCCCAACCCAAATTCCCAAACACTGAGAAACAGGATGAACCAAGCTTCTCAATGAGGAGACACATATTCCACTAAAGCTAAATTTTCAATAAATCAAGTCAGAGAGACAAATAAGATGCATTTTGAATAATCCCACATCTAAACACGAGCTAACTCTATTATTTTTTACACGTATAATTTTAGGAACTTTATAACCCCAATTATCTACACAAAGTGCTCTATTTATCTAAGTGCAACTGCTTTGGATCTCATTTTCCTTTAGTGAAATAAAAAATAATGAGTCCAAATTTCAGATTCTATCTGGAGAAGGTTGCTGCATTCTGTTTTATCTTCCAGAGTTTGAAACGCCACTAAACTGGCAGCAGCTGAATCAAACTGTATTTGAAGTTTCTTTGAAACATATCTGCAAAGTAGCTTTCAATGCAGGGCCACAATCAGATTGAATTATAATAAAAATCTACCCTGCAACTTGGAGAATCTCCATCTGTTATGGTACATTAGGTTTATAGATCTCCCATGAAAGTTAATATTTAAGAGCTGGCCTCATTCCACCGTGTGATCCAGTATAATGATGTCGGTGTGGACTCAATGGGCCGAAGAGCCTCTTCTGCGCTGTATCATTTTATGATTATAGACGATACAGTCGTAAAATAATTCAAGGCCACTTTGTAGACTTGCTGTTCCAAGCATTTCCATTGTGACCCACTGAGCAATGGGGTGTTAGTACAGCTGGGATTTATTGAATCTCCTTCGTTGACTGTCCTGGATTTTCAGAAGTGGAACTTATCCTAACTCAATAGCGCACACCAAATGGTTGCATGTCTGTGAAAGGATCGGATATCAGAAGCAGACTGTGTGAGACAGTACGATCACAGACTGACCTATCACCCTACGCCACGCTTTGGAGGTAAGCCGGGAAGCCCCGATCCAGTTATTGTTTGGATTGCAAACTCAAAAGGAGACAGTGAATAATACTAATGCACTTTCCTGAATTCTGCTCTCACAAGCAAACTGGCAATGTTGTGTCAGTTATACTTGCTGCAAACTCTTCTTTAATGTCAGTCTTCTCTGTGCTATCTTTCACATACATCACTCAGGGCTGTGAAACCTCTGATTCCAGAATACCGTTATTTCTGGCTTACAGACTCAGTTGATCAGCATTAAAAATGAATTGCTATGTTAGTATGTCAACATGAGTCGCTGAGCCATCATCTTCATAAATATTTCCTCTATCTCAGAGATTTGATCTTTCCAACCTCCTACATGTTTTGACCTGAATTGCTTAATTTGTGCTGATTCCGCCATTCTATGTTCAAAGTGATGGTTTGTTTTTAACAGTTGATACCTGAATACAAAAATAGACACCAAAGGATGGACAACAGGGACTAACTGTGATTCTAGCACCATGTGAAGTGTGGGTCAGTATATCATTAGGAGCATTAAGATTCACATATACCTCCAATTACTAAATATATATTTCCAATTCTCATCCTGCATCTAGTGCTGCACTAAGGCAAACTTTTGTCTGTTCCTGGAGCAGGTTGCTAGTCTTTCAACTTGCTTAAAACTTGAGGGACGCCACACTGCATCAAGTATGGCTGACCAGGGGTGAAGGCCACTCAAACCACCAGCCATTGGTGTGTTGGAAGGATTTTGCAGGTTGACACTTAGTGGCCGGAATCTTACAACCATTCACGCCAGTGGGATTTTCCCATCCCGCTGCAATGAACGAAGATTTAGCTGGATGCCAAATTCTCTGACCTCACTTCAGCGGGAGCGTGGCGTGAACAGCCCGGTTTCCTCCCACAGCCTGAAGGTCGTGCTGGTTAGGTGCATTGACCTGAACAGGCGCCGGAGTGTGGCGACCAGGGGAATTTCACAGTAACTTCATTGCAGTGCTAATGTAAGCCTTACTTTTGACTAATAAATAAAATTTACTTTACTTTAGATCCTGCCCATTGTGTTTGACCGCGTTATGAACGCACCTTCCTTGGCCATCAAGACCTGGGGTGAGACTCAAATTGGAGCTTCTGGCTCAGAGGAAGGGACACCACCCTCTACAAGATTCCGGCTTGGGTCACTGTCTGTGTGGAGTTTGCACATTCTCCTCGTGTCTGCGTGGGTTTTCTCCGTGTGCTCCGGTTTCCTCCCACAGTCCAAAGATGTGCGGGTTAGGTTGATTGGCCATGCTAAAATTGCCCTTAGTGTCCTGAGATGCGTAGGTTAGAGGGATTGGTGGATAGATATGGGGGTAGGGCCTGGGTAGGATTGTGGTCGGTGCAGACTCGATGGGCCGAATGGCCTCTTTCTGTACTGTAGGGATTCTATGAATTCTATGGATTCTATATATAAATTTAGTATTCTAATTTGATCATCTGATATATCTAGCCAGGTTAGTAGAATAGTAGGGAGATACATTGCTCTAAGAACACATGAGTGTAGATTTTGACTTTCTATTGACTTTGCAGTTGTTGATTTTCTATCACCCATTGTACACTACTACGCCAAGTCAAAACCTATCTCATGTTGTTGTTTTCTTGGCTTCCTCTGAAATTTGGCACAACACAGTACAAAAAAGCTGATATTGCCACAGTGGAATTTAATTGTCTTTCAGAAGGCAGAGTGAGGGGATGGATATCCACCATGGTTCCACTAACCTATATTATCTGATCATAAATGTAAGATGATAGTTCAAATCATATTAAACATATTTAGTAAAATGAGACATACAACTCCAACAAATGATTCAAAAATATTAACAGACATAACAAGGGTTCATAAATAACCAGTTTGATTTGTGGGATCCATACATGTTTAATTTTAATTAAATGCGGATATTTTAGTTTGTGATTTACCGTGGGAGTGGGGATAGCAATCTGGCCTTGTGTCACGACACATGATGGATTCAATAATCTCCTGTTTATCCAAAACTTCAATGACAGAATCATAGCAACCAGAACAGTGACTGGAGAAGTGGCCCAGAGATTTACCCCAGTTAATAAAAATGAAAATCATTTTGATTTTAAAGAGAAAGTCTTGGATTTCTATGGTGAATTTCAAGAACACAGAAATTTCATGAACAGAATGTCACCAAACAAAATTATTTTTGAAGTGTAATGACTTTTCTACTGAAAGAAATGCTGCAGACAGTTTGTGCACACCAAGATCCCACAACAGCGATATGGCATTGACCAAATCATCTGTTTAAATGATGTTGAGTTGGGGTTAAATATTGGCCAGGACACCGAGGAGACAACCTGTCCTCCTCTTCCAATTATTACCATGGGATGTTTCAGGTCCATTTGAGAAAACAGACCAGATCTCAATTGAATGTCTTATCCAAAAGACAACAGGGGGGCATTTTCTGGGCCCATTCGACATGGGCACAAATCCTGTTCTGGTTTTGATCTGATTTAATATTGTCACATGTATTAGTATACAGTGAAAAGTATTATTTCTTGCACGCTATACAGATAAAGCATACCCTTCATAGAGAAGGAAACGAGAGAGTGCAGAATGTTGTGCTCCAGTCATAGCTAGGGTGGAGAGAAAGATCAACTTAATGCAAGGTAAGTCCATTAAAAGTCTGATGGCAGCAGGGAAGAAGCTGGTCTTGAGTCGCTTGGTACGTGACCTCCAACTTTTGTATCTTTTTCCCGACAGAAGAAGGTGGAAGAGAGAATGTCCGGGGTGTTTGGGGTCCTTAATTATGCTGGCTGCTTTGCCGAGGCAGCGGGAAGTGTAAACAGAGTCAATGGATGAGAGGCTGGTTTGTGTGATGGATTGGGCTTCATTCACAACCTTTTGTAGCTTTTTGCGGTCCTGAGCAAACAGGAGCCATACCAAGCTGTGATACAATCAGAAAGAATGCTTTCTGTGGTGCATCTGTAAAAGTTGGTGAAAGTCGTAGCTGACATGCCAAACTTCCTTAGTCCAAATTTCCTCAGCTGGCCGAAAACTGGCGAGAGGGCCATAACGGGATTTTGCACCGGGGAGATCTCAGAATGAGATCTCTCCCATCCCCATTGCCCCCCCCCCTCCCCCCCCCCCACCCCCCGCCCCCCTCATCCCACCCACTTCTGGCTGACGATGTAATCAGGTTCACTCCCAGAAAGGGGATGTAAATGAATTTAAATGAATTAACATCTGATTAAACAGCTTAATGCCGTATCTTCCAGGAACATCAAATGTTCCCATCCACCAGGGTGGGGTATCGCCAGCAGGAATCATTACTGTTCTATTGCAGTCAAGATGACCATGCCAGAGGCCAGTGTAGTTTCCAAGTAGTCAGGGACATGGCTGGGCAGCACCCTGGCTCTGTCCCTTGACACCCTGACAGTGCCAGCCAAACAGTGCCAGCCTGATTGGAGTATGGGAGGCCAGTGTCAGTAGCTGACGTAAATGGAAGCAGGTCTTTGTGCCAGTTGGTTTCCTTGGATTGGAAGAGCTGGTGCAGCTTGGTGCCTCGAGGGTGCTGGGTGGAGATGCGCATGCCTGAGGAGCGGGCACTCAGCAGCCCAGGCGCATAGCAGGGAAAGGTTGATGCACCGGTGGCAGTGGTGGATGACGGAGGGTTGATGGCATTGCCCAGCTTGCATACAATCAGAGCCACACTGTTAAAAGAAACATGATGGAGCAGACCATTGGCAAGCTGAATCAAAGTTCCATCATTTGGACAACTCTAGGGAAGTACTCAGCAGAATGGCTGATGTCCTGCTGTGTGCTAGTCATCATGAGGGGACGGTCCTTGCCACGGCCAGCAACTAAAGAGCAGAGGAAGAGAAAGAAGACATAAAAGAGGAGGGGAGGAGACAACCTATACATGATCCTTTCTGTCTGGGCCATCCAGGAACAACTAATCTGAACATGAAAGCTGTGACCAGGAACCCATCTGTATGCACTTGGAGCATCTTAAACAGGTTGACTAAACTTTCTTAACAGTATTCCCATTTTCTGTGCCTGCAGCTCCTATAATTGGCACCCAGGAGTTTTGCAGACTCTGTTCTAGTTATTTCTCCTCATTAAGTCCATCAGTCTCACTGAGGTAACTTTATTCCCTTTCTTCAATCACTGAAACTATTCACTGGAGCCTCCCACTGCCTTCATTTCACACAATCGACAGTGGTTTGTATTCAAGTGAGCAGATTTGTCTATATTTTAGTGGCTGAAGGGGCTTTTTATGTACTCAAGGTGTTGCAGCTTTTTAAAAAATTGAACAATGTGTGGATAAGGCAGCAATTCAACTGAGAGTTAACTTGAAAGGAGAATGGAGCTTATACTGGGAATGAAAAGTTCTGCCTGTGGTTTAGAAGGGATCTTGTTTCATCCTCTTATGGTCTTACTGGAATCATAAGAAAACCAAGAACATGAAGCCCGATTTTAACCCTTGCCAGCTTGGAAATGGAACAGGCAAGTGATTAAATTAGTACTTACTGCTCAGGATTTTAACCTTCCAGGACCTCAGTCCGGTGAGGTCCCAACAGATTCCAAGAAATAAAATAAAATCTGCATTGATGATATTTGTTGCCATCCTGTGTCTGTTTACATGTCTAATTTCAAACAATGTTCCTCCAATATTCTCTTGAAAGTACTGACTCCCAGTAGGAGCATGGTCCCGCAGGCACTTCCTGGTATCCTTTAGATGCCATCCTTTGGGCTTCTTACTGTCAGGTTTTGGCTGATATTAGGGTCAGTTTAATTTAGTACAATGGAGCGATAATGCCCTTCTCCTCAATACTGATCCAAACATGTTGTAACAAGATTCTTCTGCTGAAACCCTAGTACCCCACTGCCTGGAGACTGACCCACCGGCTGTAAATTGGGGCCACTGAGTCTGTCTAATTCTTCCTCCTCCATTTGGCCCAATATCTACCCAAGAGAACGGCGTCACCATCAAAGTGGAATGAAGCTAGAAACCTACTATTGCAAGTCATGGCCGCCGTGGATCAGAAACTTCCAAACTCCATTTCTTTGATGAACCAAATGGAAGTTACAGACCTGCAACACTTCAAAACTGCAAATCAATAGAATCAAAGGTTCAGTGAAATTCTAGATCCTTAAAATTTGAGTGCATGCTCCCTCTTTTGCAATCACATTTCCTTGTGCTTGTATATGTGTTTGTGAATGCCTGTGTCCATATATGAGTGAGCGCTGTTACGAATATATTCGACTATTGAGAAATAAACATTTATCCTTCTTCAAAACATGCAAGAAACCTTGTCTTTTGCCTGTCCTTGAATGTTACATTACTCAAAGGGTTAAAATATTTTGTTTTCTTTAAAACACATCAGTTTTATCATGGGCAGCATGGTGACGCAATGTTTAGCACTGCTGCCTCACAGCAGGTTCAATTCCCGGCGTGGGTCACTGTCTGTGCGGAGTCTGCACGATCTCCCCGTGTCTGCGTGGGTTTCCTCCAGCTGCTCCCGTTTCCTCCCACAGTCCAAAAGATGTGCTGCTTAGGTGCAATAGCCATGCTAAATTATCCCTCACTGTACCCGAACAGGCGCCGGAGTGTGGCAACTAGGGGATTTTCACAGTAACTTCATTGCAGTGTCATGGAGTCATGGAGGTTTACAGCATGGAAACAGGCCCTTCAGCCCAACTTATCCATGCCGCCCTTTTTTTTTAAACCCCTAAGCTAGTCCCAATTGCCCGCATTTGGTCCATATCCCTCTATACCCATCTTACCCATGTAACTGTCTAAATGCTTTTAAAAATACAAAATTGTACCCGCCTCTGCTACTACCTCTGGCTGCTTGTTCCAGACACTCACCACCCTCTGTGTGAAAAAATTGCCCCTCTGGACCCTTTTGTATCTCTCCCCTCTCACCTTAAACCTATGCCCTCTAGTTTTAGACTTCCCTACCTTTGGGAAAATATGTTGACTATCTAACTGATCTATGCCCCTCATTATTTTATAGACCTCTATAAGGTCACCCCTCAACCTTCTACTCTCCAGAGAAAAAAGTTCCAGTCTATCCAGCCTCTCCTTATAACTCAAACACAAGTCCCGGTAGCATCCTAGTAAATCTCTTCTGCCCTCTTTCCAGTTTAATAATATCATTTCTATAATAGGGTGACCAGAACTGCACACAGTATTCCAAGTGTGGCCTTACCAATGTCTTGTACAACTTCAACAAGACGTCCCAACTCCTGTATTCAATGTTCTGACCAATGAAACCAAGCATGTTGAATACCTTCTTCACCACTCTGTCCACCTGTGGCTCCACTTTCAAGGAGCTATGAACCTGTACCCCTAGATCTCTTTGTTATGTAACTCTCCCCAATGCCCTACCATTCACTGAATAAGTCCTGCCCTGGTTCAAAATGCATCACCTTGCATTTATCTAAATTAAACTCCATCTGCTATTCATCAGCCCACTGGCCCAATTGATCAGGATCCCGTTGCAATCCAAGATAACCTTCTTCACTGTCCACTATGCCACCAATCTTGATGTCATCTGCAAACTTATTAACCATGCTTCCTAAATTCTCATCCAAATCATTAATATAAATGACAAATAACAGTGGACCCAGCACCGATCCCTGAGGCACACCGCTGGTCACAGGTTAATGTAAGCCTACTTGTGACACCAATAAATAAACTTTAAAAACTTTAAACTTTCTGGACAGTTGGCAGGTGGGAAAGGGCGAAACATCTTCCCATCTCTGCTGGTGAATGCCCCAATGTGGCCTTATACCCACCAGCCAATTAAAGGGCAGAAGGCAGAATTTAGAACCAGCCATTGGCTGGAGGGGAAATGACATCATTACCTGACATGGAAGAAAATGCTGGTGCCATATTTAAAGAAGCACCAGCAGCCGGACCCTGATACAAGTGGTCATTCCTTTAGCAATCGTCCCAGCAACCATCCTCTGAAGATTCAGGCCTACAAGCATCCAATTACCAGTGACCACCTCCAGTGCCCTCCAGGGTCCAGTGACATCCCCCACTATCCAGCTATCAGTGACCCTCCCCATCACCCGGTTATCAATGATCACTTCCAGCATCCATTAACA
The DNA here is from genome assembly GCF_964213995.1 of Mustelus asterias. Classification (NCBI taxonomy): domain Eukaryota; kingdom Metazoa; phylum Chordata; class Chondrichthyes; order Carcharhiniformes; family Triakidae; genus Mustelus; species Mustelus asterias. The sequence goes on along the minus strand of NC_135809.1, from coordinate 45,863,906 downwards.
GTGACCCTCCCCATTATCCAACTACCACTGACCCCTCCAGCATTCAGCTTTCAGTGACATGCCCCACTATCCAGCTATTGACAACTCCCCCATCATCCAGATAGCAGGGACCCTGCAGCATCTAGTCCACCATGTCATTGACAATTTGTGGAGGCTGCAGCACCCTCATGGAAAGGAATGGCTGCAACTCCGCTAAGAGGAGCAAGGCTGGCATTGCTGACCAACGCAAAACGCTTCCAGAGTGACTCAGTACCATATTCATGATACAGGCCACAGACACAGTGATTAGATGTTGTATTTTCTCTAGCGCAGCTACTAATGTCACTCTTCCATCGTCCTGCGATAGAAAAGAGCCACAAACATGGGGCGGCACGGTAGCACAGTGGTTAGCACTGCTGCTTCACAGCTCCAGGGACCCGGGTTCGATTCCCGGCTTGGGTCACTGTCTGTGTGGAGTTTGCACATCCTCCTCGTGTCTGCGTGGGTTTCCTCCGGGTGCTCCGGTTTCCTCCCACAGTCCAAAGATGTGCGGGTTAGGTTGATTGGCCATGCTAAAAATTGCCCTTAGTGTCCTGAGATGCGTAGGTTAGAGGGATTAGTAGGTAAACATGTAGGGATATGGGAGTAGGGCCTGGGTGGGATTGTGGTCGGTGCAGACTCGATGGGCCGAATGGCCTCTTTCTGTACTGTAGGGTTTCTATGATTTCTATGATTTCTATAACATCAGGGATTGGGCCTGGATGAGTGACAGAGTTCCAATCATCACCATCCTAATTCCCAAGCAAGAATAACTCTGGAGCTGGCAGCCTATGATGGTGGCCACTGTGTTGTGTGTGGACAGTGAGGATGAGAGTGAATCATCTCACTATCAGGCATGAGGGAAGCCTCAGGCAAGCCCAAGGGATAGTCTCTGTGTGCCTCCAATAGAAACATAGAAACCCTACAGTACAGAAAGAGGCCATTCGGCCCATCGAGTCTGCACTGACCACAATCCCACCCAGGCCCTACCCCCATATCCCTACATATTTTACCCACTAATCCCTTTAATCTACGCATCCCAGGACACTAAGGGGCAATTTTAGCATGGCCAATCAACTTAACCCGCACATCTTTGGACTGTGGGAGGAAACCGGAGCACCCGGAGGAAACCCACGCAGACACGAGGAGAATGTGCAAACTCCACACAGAACAGTGACCCAAGCCGGGAATCGAACCCGGGTCCCTGGAGCTGTGAAGCAGCAGTGCTAACCACTGTGCTACCGTGCCGTCCAATGTGTAGGCATCGATGTGAGATGCAGCCAAATCTGTGGGTACCTGTTTGGAGGATGAGAAATACTGATCAATCTATCCGCTCACACAGGAAGACAGAGTTACTGTCTCCAGGGACATTCATCCACCTCTGAAGTGGGAGAGGGGCCCTCAAAGGATCCAGTGTCAAATCATTCCCCTGCACCCTCCAACAGTTCAGATACTTTCACCTCAGTGAGTAATCGCTCTCGATTGGATTCGCGTCACAAGCTGGTGTAGGCACAACACGCATGCTTAACCAGCTGTCAGAGGCTCTGACAATCCAGGCCACTGACACTCAGTGTCATGATGGAGACCAGGCCTATGCTGAGCCTCAGGCTGATGATCTGTCTCTGGAGTCACTCATCAGGTGTCAGATGCTGGCCCTACAAGATGATGCGCATGAAGATCTGACAGAGTTTGCAGAGGATATCCTTTTCTCAGGCTCGTACAGTGAACGAGTTCATCCAAGCCATGAGTGCTGCAATCTCCCTTTCATCTGCAAATATGGTGGCCTCCTTCGTTGAGAGATTGGTGACACTCATGGAGAGACAGATCCAGGACGTTGTCAGTAGGTGCAGGAGATGCATGCAGACCTGCAGAGGGAGGAACCAAGCCCTAGGCCATGGAGTTTCAAGATGAGTTTTGTAGGAATAATGGTGTTGAAGGCTGAGTTGTAGTCAATAAATAGGAGTCTGACATAGCTGTCCTTGTTATCTAGGTGTTCCAGGGTTGAGTGTGGGGCCAGGGAGATGGTGTCTGCTGTGTAACTGTTGCGGCGGTAGGTGACCTGTAGTGGATTCAGGCAATCTGGGAGGCTGGAATTGATTCGTGCCATGACTAACCTTTCGAAACACTTCATAATGATGGACGTCAGAGCCACCGGGTGATAGTCATTAAGGCACACTGCCTGGCATTTCTTTGGTGCAGGGATGGTGGTCATCTTCTTGAAGCAGATAGGGACCTCAGATTGGTGTAAGAAGAGGTTAAAAATGTCTGCAAATACCCCTTGCCAGCTGGTCTGCGCAGGATCTGAGTGTTCGTCTGGGTACCCCATCTGGGCCAGTCGCTTTCCGTGATTTGACTTTTGAGAAGGGTGATCTGACATCTGCGGTGGTGACCTCGGATATCGGCTCAGCCGAGGCTTCCAGGGCGGAAGGTGTGCTCTCGCTGGCCTCTTGCTCAAAACGGGCATAGAATGCATTGAACTCACTGGGGAGGGGTGCATTGGTGCCGGTGATTCTACAGGCCTTCATCTTGTAGCGTGTTATGTCTTGCAGATCTTGCCATAGTTGGTGGGAGTCCATGTGGCTAGCCTGGGACTCTTGCTTGGTCCAGTATTGTCTTAACCAATGCGTCAAGTTACCGTGATGACAGAGAAGGCTCCTTCAGCATGCTGAGGCCTTCCAGAGGACAGCCTCCAAGGTCATCCCAGTCCAAAGTGCATCAAGGTCAACAGCCTGACTCCATTGCAGCTGGCAGTAAAGGGGGAGCACTTGGTCCTCACAGGTGCCTAGACAGAGAATGATTCACAACGTGTATGATATAATTAATGTATTAAATGCCTGATTTCATTACTGATAGCTTCCATCTGTTGCTGCTGGCCCTTTGCCTTTTGCTGTGTAAAAGTGACATGTGTTGGTCCAGGGGCTGGCTGAGGTGACGATGACGTTTGTGTGTGTGTGCGTATTTGTGTTTGATCATCTTTTGCACATTAGAGAACTATCAGATGCAAGTGGCGTGGAGGTCTGGGCTTTCACCTGATGTGAGTGGCATTGGTGTGGGTGGAGTGTGGATCTTTATTTGGCTAGAAGTGGTAAGGATCATCATAAACTCCTGAGTGTAAGTGTCTTGTGCCTAAACCTTGACACCACTTTTGTCTATCAGAATGTAACAGCTCATCATCATCTTCCTCCTTGTCTGAAAATGCCTCGCACTTCACCATGTCTTCAGCAGCCGGGGCCTCCCTGCCCTGCAGTGCCAGGCTGTATAGAGTGCAGCACATCAGCACCATACAGGAGAGCCTTGCTGGGGTATATCGAAGAGATTGGTCCAGGTTCCTGAATCTTATTTTGAGGAGATCAATAATCTGTTCTCATCATATCTCATGTTATCGTGTTTCTCTTCCTCAGTCCTCAGGTTCCTCCCTGGTGGCAGCAGTCATCCCTCAGTGGGTTCCCTTGTTGATGAGATCCATCCTGGCAGGTTCAGTTTGGGGGTGAAAAGCGCTGGTACCTGTGAGTACCAGAGAAAGTAAGCACTTGACTGTTTCCAAGAGCACACACCTGCAGGATGTGCTGGTGGTGGTCACACCTGGTTGACTGGTTGAGTAAAAACCCTACTGCTCAATGAAGGCTGCTGGATGGAATTTTCAGGGGCTATAATAGCCACATGCAAGCAGTCTATGAGACCCTGAGCATTGGGGTATCCAGCCATGGCACTGACATCTCTAATTCTCTAAGTCTGAGTGTATACATCAGACCGGTAATTTCTGAATCGACTGGCTCTCCTGGGAAGGGCATCCATCACTGCCTTACTGTTATCTGTAGCTGACTGGGAGAAGTCACACATCCCAATGAACCAGAGGCACAGGAATTTAGTGCCACTGTGACCTTGATGGCCACTGGCATCAGATGACCACCAACACAACCAGAACCCACCTCCTCTACCAGCAGGGTGTACAAGTCGGTGACAAGACGACTGGTGCAATCTTCAGTGACATTGCCACTCCAACATCTACAGGTAGCTTATCTTTTATCGGTATAGCGTGGCCACATGATACCTCAGTCTCCGTGTTGCTGTCTGCACCCAAAGCGTGAGGAAAATCCCATTCTATTGCCTCATTAATAAGCTTAAGTACTTTTTAAGTTGCCTATTTCAAGAATGTGAGTGACATCCCCATGCAGCTTGATGTCTGCCACTTGTAACATTTGGGCATCACCTGATTATACTCGGGGGGGTGCGGGGAGGGTGGGCTGACCTGACACTATCCCACACAACATTACAGCCCACCCACCCCCCCCCCCCCCCCGCAACTGCCTCCATTGCCATCCATTTCTGAGGAGTAAAATCCAGGCCACGATTTTTGAATGGCTCTTGCTCTGTAACTCTCTCGGAGGTTTAGCCTGACCGTTTTATACGTGCTTGGGAAAGGAAATTTCTGGACTGCGGAAATGGATTTCCCAGTGGAAATCCCCCTAATCCAATGTTATGAGGAGGAGGATGAGGAGGAGGATGAAGATAAAGGTGAAATTAAAAGTCTTAGAGACTGATGCTTCGCAGATGCTGTTTGCTACATGCAGTTGTTTTTTAAAAAGGTACAAAATAGGAGAACACACAAAAAAAGTAAACCAATCCCATAAAGAATGGAAAGGTTGCATTGGTAGTGGAACAGTAATTGTTCAGGCTTATTGCCTGCCATCTGTAGTGAGAATGCAGGGGCTTCCCTCATGTATTGTACGCCTGTCTCATCCGAATACATCACATGACATCACCATGGTGATTCAGTGAGGGATCAGACAGATTTTATTAGCAGTTATTATTTCAAGGTCATTTCATCATCTCTCTGAGATGATATGGACCCTGATGCCATCCTTTCCTGCACCTGCTTCCCCCACCTCCCCTATTACGTATGTAGGTCACTAACAACAAAGTCAGACAGTACACGCAAAGAAATCAGTTGACACGAGTCATGTAACCCCACAGGAAAGAGAATCCCAAGACATTTGACCATCTTCACGCATGGTGAACAGCTCTGTATCACATCAATGACAACTTCGATTTATTAGTTTGTTAAAAATCCAAAAGCACAAACGACCAAATTGAACTGATTCCCTCACTAAAGCCCTCCACCACTGCACGTCCTCCCTCCTCCAGGACTCTTCGTAAAATCCAATTTGTTTCACAAGCTTTTAGTCAACTTTCATAGTTTCTGATAACAACAATACCTTTCATTTATATAGCAACTTTAATATAAGGAAACATATCGTGGCGTTTCACAGCTGCAGGGTAGGTGAATTTTCCACTTCTGTTTTTGGGGGGGTGAGAATGGCAGAGCACAGGAGACCCAAAACGGCCTTCACGCCAGCCGGATTTGCCTGATCCATTGTTGTCAGGCCTTTATGCATGATGGTCCCCACACAGTGAATTGTCCATTCACGGCATGTCACCATGAACCACAACAGGTCCCCCACGATGTGCACCTAGCAAACAAAACCCTCTGGCGATGCACAGGTCAGTGCAACCCCCAGAAGGGAGAGGGTCATACCCAGGCAGTACCCTGGCACTGCATGAGCACTGCCTCCTGGAGTGTTCCATGGGGTGAGCTCTGTGGGAGGGGAGGGAGTTCCATAAGGGAAGTGCCAGGGGGCTCCATGGGGGAGGTGCCGGGGGGTTCAGTGGGGGAGGTACCAGGGTTTCTATGGGGGAGGTGCCGGGGGGTTCAGTGGGGGAGGTGCCGGGGGGTTCAGTGGGGGAGGTGCTGGGGTTCCATGGGGGAGGTGCCGGGGGGTTCAGTGGGGGAGGTACCAGGGTTTCTATGGGGGAGGTGCCGGGGGGTTCAGTGGGGGAGGTGCCGGGGGGTTCCATGGGGGAGGTGCCGGGGGGTTCAGTGGGGGAGGTGCTGGGGTTCCATGGGGGAGGTGCCGGGGGGTTCAGTGGGGGAGGTGCTGGGGTTCCATGGGGGAGGTGCCGGGGGGTCCAGTGGTGGGGGCAGATTTCTGTGTTGGGGGGGGGTGGAATTCCAGGTGTGGGGTAGGGAGGCAGTTGCCTCCATTTTTTTTAAAGACAGCACACTGATCTTTTTAAAACCTAAGTTGCTGAAGGGGTGCGCTCTGGGACCCGCCACGTCACTTCTTTTGGCAAAGAGTTTAAAAATGCAGTGGGAAAACCCGGTAACACCGCCAGTCGGCTATCCTCCACCTTTCCCATCCGGAATGACACTTCGTCAAAAAAAAGGCAAAATTCGGCCTGCAGCCAGGCAAGACTTGATACTGATACAAAGAAGGAGGCAGAGCTGGATAGAGTCATCCATAGGCATCTGGAAGCTAATGGTGTGCCTTTGGATACTGTCACTGAGGGGAGTATGTAGGTGGGAAGTTGGAGAACACCAGGGGTATGAAGAAGTCAATTGCAGAAAGGGCTCTGGCTGTGTCTGGAAAGATAGCAATGGAACCAAGCAACGGCAATCCCACCCAGCTGCACAAAAGCAGAGTAATGTTGGGGGGTGTGATGTCGTCAACCATGTAAAGAGGTTGAGCTGGCACAGTGGCCAGCAGTGCTGTCACACCACTCCAGGGACCCGAGTTCAATTCTGCCTTGGGTGACTGGCTGGGCGGAGTTTGCACATTCTCCCCGTGTCTGCGTGGGTTTCTTCTGGGTTCTCCGGTTTCCTTCCACACTCCAAAGATGTGTAGGTTAGATGGATTAGCCATGGGAAATGTGTGGGGTTACGGAGATAAGGCAGGGGAGAGGGCCTGGGTAAAATACTCTGTCAGAGAGTCAGTGTGGAGTCAATGGGCCAAATGGCCTCTTCTGCACTGTAGAGAGTCTATGATTCTAGGAGGAAGAGCAGACCTGGCCCATAGTCACAGATGATGCTCATTGCTGCTGAATTACACATCCTTCAAAGTGGCAAATTGTCTGCTATATCCTGTCTAAATAAAGTTGGACAAATCCAAACCAGCCAATTACCTTCCCAGCTGTCAGTTCTTAAGCATCATCAAAGTGATGGAAGTTGTCATGACAGCGCTATCAGGTAGCACTCAGCAGTAACCTGGTCACCCATGCTCAGTTTGGCTTCCACATTGACCAGTCGACTCCAAACCTCATTACAGCCTTTGTCCAAACATGGACAAAAGAGTGAAATTCCAGAGGTGAATTGAACGCGACTGCCTTTGACATCAAGGCAGCCTTTGACCAACTGTGGCATCAAGGAACATTGTAAAATTGAAGACAATCTGAAACAGGAGGGAAACCTTTTTATTTAAGAAGCTGGGTGAGTAACGTGCCTCCTGACTGCCCAGAGCCTGTTCACCATCCACAAGGGGCAAGCCTGGAGTACGATGAAACATTCTCAACTTACCTGAATGAATGCAGCACCAACAGCACTCAAGAAGCTCAGCATCATCTGTTTGACTGGTACCCATTCATCATCCTAAACATTCACTTCTTCCACAATCAATGCACCATGGATGCTATATACACCTTATAAAGATGTGCTTCAGCTAAACGCACTAAAGCCTCTTCAACTACATCTTCCAAACTCACGACCTCTGCCTTCTGCAATTAGAATAGCAGGAAGATTGGAACACCACCATCAGCAAGTCACTCACCATCCTGACTTGGAATGCTATCACTACCACTGAGTCAAAATCCTGGAATTCCTTTCCTAACAACACCGGTGTACTTGTATCACATGGACTGCAAGGGTTCGAGATGACAACTCACCACCAACTTCTCAGGGGCAATTAGGGATGCGCACTGAATGTTGTCTTTTCCTGCAATGACACATCCCACCGTTAATTTGTTTTTAAAAATCCAATGATTTTGTAGTTGGCCTCTAATTTTATACCCTCTATAAACATGAAATCATCAAATGTTCTGCTGCCATACTCTAACACACATCAATTCTTATTCTTCATCTCACTGTGCTCACTTACCAACATTGGCTCCCGGTCCACTAAGCTCTGATTTTAAAATCCTCCTTCTTATTTTCAAATCCCTCCATGGCCTTGCCCCCTCCCTATCTCTGTAACCTCCACCAGTTTTACAGTGGTCTGGGATCTCTGTGCTCCTTCAATTCTGGCCTCTTGCGCTATCTCAATTTTTAATCATTAGATCATGTCTTTAATTGCTTGGACTCTAAATTCGGAAATTTCCTCTATCCCCCTTGCCTCTCCTCCTCTTTTTCTTCCATTAAGGTGCTTCTTATCTCTTTGATCCATCCTAGTATATCATTAAGTGGCTCAGTGTCAAATTTTGTTGGATAATGCCCCATTGAAGTGTAGTTTCTGCATGAGAAGTGCTGTATTAATGAAGTGGAGATGCTGGCGTTGGACTGGGGTGAGCACAGTAAGAAGTCTCACAACACCAGGTTAAATGGCCGTGTTTGTGAACCAACCTCGCCACTCACCTGATGAAGGAGCAGCGCTCCGAAAGCTTGTGATTCCAGATAAACCGGTTGGACTTTAACCTGGTGTTGTGAGACTTCTTACCGTATTAGGGAAAGTTGTTGCCATTGACATCAATTTTACTTTAATCGCGGCTGTATCAATGTTGTGCCTGAGTAGAAATGAGGTCCTGGAGACACAAAGAATGTTGGGAAGGGTTGCCTGAAGTGGAGTAAATGTTGGAAAGGACAGACAAGGGTAAATTTTAGAGGAGGGACTGATGACCGTAAGTTTGAAAGGGAGGGGGGACAATACCTACAGAGTGGGAATAGTTTACCATATTAGCTCATTTTTCTGGCCCGGAAGGGAAGTCGAATGGTCAGCATGTTTGTGGAAATAGGATCAAGAAAGCAACAAGTAGCCTATGGACACCATGAGACTAGAGAGGGCATGAGGTGAGATGGGAGAGAAACAAGAGGAAAGTGCAACTTTTCAACGGTGTCTTGGAATGTTTCCCTACAATAAAGGTGCTATCAAAATGCAAGTTGTTGTTGCTGTCTATTGTACATTTTGGTGGAATTAACACTGAGTTAGTCCAGGAAGAGAGCTTGCATAGGGCCACAACATCACAGTAAATGATAAATTGACTGGAGTTACCTAGAAATAGGTGACTGGCCTCAATTATGTTCCCAGGTTATTTACCAGTATGAAACAGTGCCCATTGTGACTGGAAACTGTCAGTGTAAACCCTGCCATTATAATGATAGTGACACGGGCATGGTGTTGAAATGCACCTCTCAGACCATAATCTCATTATATTTTCATCAGCACAGGCAGTATTGTTTCCCGCGGGCCTGTGTATGAAGTTTGTGGCCTCTTTAAATGACAGAATTACTTTAAAGCCAGATTCTCAGACAAGCATTTGTGCTGGTGGCAACACTGTCAAATCTGCTGGACTAAATAGGACAGATTCCACATCAGATTACAGGCACTGCTTCAGGTGCAACAATTTAATAATATATACCCATCATATCAGAGCCATCGTCTGCAATACAAGTGCAATCCATGCCTTGTGACATCAATCACATCGAGGATCAGATAACCACTTCAGTTACAGACACACTCTGCCCCTCCCTAGGATACAGGACGAAGAGGCAGAATGTTATCTGTTCAGAAAGGTCCCATGATCCCTGAGGGCAATCAAGCCAGACTGCAGAATGTTTATTCCCCCTTACGTTGTGTACATGCCTGCACGCAGACTGGCAGGAATTTGAACCTTCTCCAGATACGTGACATTTGCAGAGGGATGCCCAGCTGTGAATGTAATGTGAATGAGGAAATGATGCTGTTCTTAACTCTGCAACACCTAGCTCAGTTACTGGAGGCCAAATGAATACTCAGCGTTGACCTTGTAAGCCGACTTGTTGAGAGGATGGGAGATGGAGCATTAACATCCAGGCACATTTTACTGGCAGCTCATTATCAATGATCTCTTGTTTTGAACATAAAATGGTATTTGAGAATTTTGTTTATTCGGACCAGTGAAAGCATTTAAATTCCTCTAATGCGGTCAGTACATTATCCCTGATGTTTGCACAGCGCCAAGTGGAACTTATGCTTAGAGAGAAAGGTGCGCATCAAAAATACTTTGCCCTCCTGTACCTGCTGTTATACTTAGAAGGTTGCTGTCTTCTAGAAATATTGCTTTCCAAGTCTTGGGGCAAAATTTCCTGAGTTTAGGAAAGGAAAATTGGTCTGACTGATTTCAGACTCCAGTCCCTATTTCGTCATTGGTGTCAATGCCCTCAAGGCACACATCGGGTGAATACATGTCATTAAGCTCACTCATATGTCTGTCATACCCCCATTGCAGCACAGAACACAAGGGAGAGGGACAGCACCCTGGAGCTGGGCTGCCACTCAAAATGCACCGAGCCAGAGTTCACTGGGAGCAGCGGCACATCTACATCTGTGGCCACCGGAGTTGGAGAGACAAGGTTTTCGCAGCCGCCTGATAACAAAACTAAATATCTCTGACACACAATTCATACAAGAGTCACGATTTCAGCAACGATTGAAAAATAATCATCTTAATTGTGCTGCATTTTGGCATTTTCAGCACCAATTAATATCCATCTTATCTCTCCTTCAGGGTCATCAGGAGGACAGCAATCCATGGAGATTCCAAATGACAATTTCCAGAGGAGTTCATTCTTGTTGAGGGTGCCAATCACAGGCTTACCATGCACCAATTCACCTTTTGGTATGTCCAGTTAGAGAGTTTTGATGGATCTTACCTGGTGATCCAGGCTTCACAAATACACAGATGTTGGTGGTAAAAAGAACAATACAATGTCTCTGTGCAAGGGTGCAGCCGTCTCCGAACTCATCCAGATGGAGACGGATCTGATGCCCTGGGAACCATCAATGCAAAGGATAATTACTGAGGGGCAGCAGAATATATGCATCAAAGTAGCAGGCCTTGCAAAATGGTAACGCGATTGTCTAGGGCTCATTAAAGTTGTCACCTTCATCCTCCCCCTTTTGCCTCCTCTTCATTCACGTCTCAAGAGTAGATTGATAGACACTGATTATGAGTGTGTCCCCCCAATATGTTGACATGTGCTGGGAGACTGGATGATATAAACCTAGCCTGTTTAAAGTTTACTTATTAGTCACAGGTAAGGCTTACATGAACACTGCAATGAAGTTACTGTGAAAATCCCCTAGTCGCCACACTCCGGTACCTGTTTGGGTACACTGAGGAAGAATTTAGCATGGCCAATGCACCTAACCAGCATGTCTTTCAGACTGTGAGAGGAAACCGGAGAACCTGGAGGAAACCCACACAGACACGGAGAGAACATGTAAACTCTACACAGACAGTGACCCAAGCCGGGAATCGAACCTGGCTCCCTGGCGCTGTGAGGCAGCAGTGCTAACCACTGTGCCACCATGCCGCCCCAGGCACAATGGATTTATGTTGTACCTAACTATTCTTATCGAGCTGCTGCATCCCTCGATAGCTAAGTGAAGTACCCAAGCAGAGGGACATAAAAGATTTACTATGAGTGGGCTGCGTTGAGCAGATGGAATGCCAAGGTTGCTGAGGGGAGTGACAAGAGATTCTAATGGCCTGGCTTGCTGAACTATATCTTTTGCAATCCTCATCATTGTTTTCCTCAGATTGGGAGAGAGGTTGTTTAATTAAGTTCAAATCATTTATTCTGTTGTAATTTATGGAAAATCCAAAATAAAATTGTTTTCCAAATAAAAGCCAGTTAACTGAGAGCTAAATAGAGCAAAAGTAATAGAGCAAAGGTGGGAAGTGTTCATTCTGGAAAATGAGTTTTAGTCTAATAATTTGTTTAACACAGTCAAATCGTCATTTTTTTCAGACTCTAAACAAGAGGTAAGAAGAATTGAGGGAAATTCTCTCGTGCTAACGTCACAACCCAGAGCACAGAATCAATAAATTCTGATCCTGGTTATCAAGAAATGTTGCATCTCATTTACCAAGAATAGAGCAAGTAAGACAGGTTACCATAGCGATCGATGAGCCAAGAGCCCAGTTACCTAGAAACGGAAATGCCTCCATCTAGTGGTGCGTCTATTGTTTGTTTCAGAAGGAAGGTTCCAGGCATAAACTCAATGGAGGAAATTTTAACCCTCTATCCATGCTCCTCCCTCTCCACTCCTCAACACCCCCCTCCCACACCAGCCCCCCCCCCCCCCCCCCCGACACCCACCCACCCACAGTTAGTAGGAGAGTGGTGAGGCCGGTAACTTAAAATGTCAAACATTTGAAAAACTACTCAACCTCACCTCAAACACACACTCTTCCAATTTTAACAGATGTGGTTTGGCGGGAAACAGGAAATAGCTCTTGCAAAATGGAAATTTATTTAATTTTGTGAATGACTCTTCATGATTCATATTTCAAGTCTTTTCAACTTAATGGCAATGAGTTGGTAAACCCAGCAGCTGAAAGGAGGTGCGAATGACCAGATTCAGCAGGCTTTTGCATCTCTGTCTGTGGGCCGAGAGGAACAGGCGTGCTTCCGCCTGACCCCCTCGAGAAAACCAGCTTCTGCCCTCAATCCTCTGATCCTTCACCCAGCTCCTAAGCCTCCCCCGCCCCATAACTTCAGAAGTTGTTAAAGGAAGAGGGTTGACATCAATTGGATAACTCAACCAAAGAATCAACACAGATATAATGGGCCATATTGGCTTCCTTTCGTCTAAATCATTCCACATCAGTTTATTTAAAAAAAGAATTGCATTTTCTCAACCACCCAATGTCTCAATGAAGTATTTTTGACATGTATTCACTGTTGTAATGTAAGGAAATTGGCAACTAATTTGCACACAACAAGCTCACACTGACAACAATATGATGTCAACTGAGGGGTAAATATTGGCAAGGATACCTGGGATAACTCCCTTGTTCTTCTGCAAAATAGTGCAATGGGATCTTTTACCCGGGCCTGAGAGTGCAGATTTTGAATGTTTCATCCAATGGACAGTATTTCCTGCAGTACAGCATTCCTTTGGCACTACACTGGAGCATCAGCCTTGAATTTTGTGCTCAAATCCTGAAATGGGACTTGAAACTACAACTTCTGACTTAGAGGTAAAAGAAATGCCCCAACTGAACCACGGCTGACACATTAATGATATCTAAAACAGAATTTAAGATCACAACTTCTGAGTAACTAGTACAGTCCCATAGCCACGACACCCACTTTGCCAAGAGACACGCCATAAATTGCACAGAACAGGTTTTGACATTAAATGGAAAATATAGCAGGTGCACCCACATGGAAAATGTTAATTTATATTCAGCAAAAAATTAAAGAATTTTGTGCAGGTTATTAGTAACATCTGATATCAAATTCTGTTTATGCCACAACAGAAACTCACAAATTTTCATGTGACACATTTGGCAGAGCCTTTTGAGATTCAGTGTGACATTGCACCTTTTAGACTTCTGGCAACAAATTATAAGTAGTCACAAATTCCTTCCTTCACAACCAGCGCTGTGCATTGGATCTAGACCTGGAAACAAAGTAATGTCACTGGTCTTTCTGCCATCATTGCTTTATGTGGACAAAGGTAGTCTGCCAACAACTCCAGAACCGTTTTTTAAAAAATGCATGATGGATTGCCTGAAATTATTCTACATGTAAGAACGCAATCAATTGGACCCCCATTCAGGGGTCTCTTGGTGGAGAAGTCCTTCTTTTCCATCATAGCGCTAGGGACCCAGGTTCAATTCTGGCCTCAGGTCACTATCTGTGTGGAGTTTGCATTTTCTTCCCGTGTCTGCATGGGTTTCCTCCGGGTGCTCCGGTTTCCTTCCACAGTCCAAAGATGTGCAGGTTAGGTTGATTGACCATGGTAAATTGACCCCAGTGTCGGGGGATTAGCAGGGCAAATGTGTGGGAGTGGGGCCTGGGTGGGATTGTGGTTGGTGCAGACTTGATGGACCGAATGGCCTCCTTCTGAACTGTGGGGATTCTATGATCTGTGTCTGTGTTAGTGTTTCTTCCTTTTCTCCTCCGTGTCCATAAGACCATAAAACATAGGAGCAGAATTAGGTCACTCGGCCCATCGAGTCTGCTCCGCCATTCAATCATGGCTGATTTTTTTCCCATTCCCATTCTCCTGCCTTTTCCCCATAATCCCTGATCCCCTTATTAATCAAGAACCTATCTATCTCTGTCATAAAGACACTCAATGACCTGCCTTCTACAGCTTTCTGCGGCAAAGAGTTCCACAGATTCACCACTCTCTGGCTGAAGAAATTCCTCCTCATCTCTGTTTTAAAGGATCATCCCTTCAGCCTGAGGTTGTGCCCTCTGGTTCTAATTTTTCCTACTAGTTGAAAGATCCTCTCCATGTCCATTCTATCCAGGCCTCGCAGTATCCTGTAAGTTTCAATAAGATCCCCCCTCATCCTTCTAAACTCCAACGAGTAGAGATCCAGAGTTCTCAACCGTTCCTCATACGACAAGCTCTTCATTCCAGGAATCATTCTTGTGAACCTCCTCTAGGCCCTTTCCAAGGCCAGCACATCCTTCCTTAGATATGGGGCCCAAAACTGCTCACAGTACTCCAAATGGGACCAGAGCCTTATACAGCCTCAGAAGTACATCCCTGCTCTTTTCATAGAAATCATAGAAATCATAGAAACCCTACAGTACAGAAAGAGGCCATTCAGCCCATCGAGTCTGCACCGACCACAATCCCACCCAGGCCCTACCCCCATATCTACCCACTAATCCCTCCAACCTACGCATCTCAGGACACTAAGGGCATTTTTTAGCATGGCCAATCAACCTAACCCGCACATCTTTGGACTGTGGGAGGAAACCGGAGCACCCGGAGGAAACCCACGCAGACACGAGGAGAATGTGCAAACTCCACACAGATAGTGACCCAAGCCGGGAATCGAACCCAGGTCCCTGGAGCTGTGAAGCAGCAGTGCTAACCACTGTGCTACCGTGAATTATTCTAGCCCTCTCGACATGAATGCTAACGATGCATTTGCCTTCCTAACTGCCGACTGAACCTGCATGTTAACCTTAAAAGAATTTTGAACAATGACTCCCAAGTCCCTTTGTCCTTCCATATAACCTAAACCACATTCATGCTGACACTCTTTCCCCTTGGTATTCACTCTCCACCAAGGCTCCACTGCTGGCACTGATCTTTTCATAGGCTTTTCTCATGCTAATACTCTGGCCCTCAAATATACCTCCAGTTAGAAACACAATTGTTACACATCTGCTTTAACAGTTTCCTCTGCAGCCTAGCTAATTCCAGTCTGCAGTCACACCTTTCTGAGCTCTAGTAATCACTTTAATATTGCTGTTTGCCTCCGTTAATTTATTTTTAAAATTTGCACAGACTAGTTTTGATCCGCAGCTGATATTTACTCCACCAATAGCTCCCACCAATTAAGATTTGGACTTTCTCCAGGAAACAGCATAGACAAACATACATTTCCGATGAAGTCAAATTGACATTGCGATCTACCTCGGATAATGAGCAAACAATGAGTACGTTTGCCATGGAAGAATGCACTAATATAGAATAAGGTGCTAATGTACACCTGATCCCTTTAACTGGTATTAAATGTTACGATGCCAGGCCATTGGCTCAGACCACAAGCAGCTTGCTTTTACTGAATGTAAGCTTAAACAGTAACAGACAGAAACTGAGCAGACTGAGAAAGCTTATGGAGAGAAGGGGGGTGAGTGGGGGATCTGCAAGGGGGAAGGGAGTCTGAGTGTGGGTGGCTGAGGGGGAAGGGGGTGAGTGGGGGTGTCTGAGGGGGAAGGGGGCTGAGTGGGGGTGTCTGAGGGGGAAGGGGGCTGAGTGGGGGTGTCTGAGGGGGAAGGGGGCTGAGTGGGGGGTGTCTGAGGGGGAATGGGGTGAGTGGGGGTGTCTGAGGGGGAAGGGGGTGAGTGGGGGTGTCTGAGGGGGAAGGGGGCTGAGTGGGGGTGTCTGAGGGGGAATGGGGGCTGAGTGGGGGTGTCTGAGGGGGAAGGGGGCTGAGTGGGGGTGTCTGAGGGGGAAGGGGTTGAGTGGGGGGTGTCTGAGGGGGAAGGGAGTCTGAGTGTGGGTGTCTGAGGGGGAAGGGGGTGAGTGGGGGTGTCTGAGGGGGAAGGGGGCTGAGTGGGGGTGTCTGAGGGGGAAGGGGGCTGAGTGGGGGTGTCTGAGGGGGAAGGGGGTGAGTGGGGGTGTCTGAGGGGGAAGGGGTGAGTGGCGGTGTCTGTGGGGGAAGGGGTTGAGTGGGGGGTGTCTGAGGGGGAATGGGGGCTGAGTGGGGGGTGTCTGAGGGGGAAGGGAGTCTGAGTGTGGGTGTCTGAGGAAGAAGGGGGTGAGTGGGGGTGTCTGAGGGGGAAGGGGGCTGAGTGGGGGGTGTCTGAGGGGGAATGGGGGCTGAGTGGGGGTGTCTGTGGGGGAAGGGGTTGAGTGGGGGTGTCTGAGGAGGAAGGGGGGCTGAGTGTGGGTGTCTGAGGGTGAAGGGGACTGAGTGGGGGTCAAGTTATTTAAGCCACATGCCTGCATGGTGTGGGGGGGAGGATGTCTCTCATTGCTGAGGGGTTGGTGGTGCTTCCTCGTCCCTCGGCGCCCAACACACCAGGTCCTCGCTTGTAAGGAGCTGTAGAAAAGCTCGTCGGCACCCGCTGGGGAGGCGGGTGAATAGCGAAGGCCATTGGACTAATTATACTTAAAGGAGTTAATTGGAATATTTACCAGTGGGTGGGAACCTGATCAGGCCGGTAGAGTAGCCGGGAGCATTGCGACTGACAAACCTGCTTTCTGCCGGACACCTGATTCTCCGGGCGATCGAGATACTCAGCGGGCCTGGAGAATACCACCCCACCCCACCCTCCCCCCACCCCCGCCATCTTAGTCATTTTTGGGGAAAATTCCAGCCAATGGATCTTTGCGACCTACACAGATATTAGTGTAGAAACAGGAAGAAAGACATTGCAGGGGATATCTTGGTTTGCAATTGGTTACAATTGGATTGTTAAGGCTGGAATGGAGGTTGTGGCAAGAATAAAGGATAGAGAAAGACTGTTGTCAGACAGGATAGTACTGCAGAGATATGAAAAGTAATGAGTATTCTGATATACTGATGAACAATCTGTGCAAAAGACTAAGGGAGTATTTATAGAGAGCTTTCCATGATTGAAATCAAGCACATCCTTTTAAAAAATAGTGGGCTTGCTTGGCACGATTGCTGTTTTATGTTCTTGGATATGTGTAGATATAGATCAGCCACCAATCACATTGTTCCTCCAGTTTTCTTTGTTAAGTGTCGTTCCCTCCTCCATGGTGATAGAAATGAGTCAGGAATCACACTGATATTTATGACTTTCTCACTATGATTTCACAACCATGGTCTCCCCTTAAAATTTGTGGAGTCGCCAATCTGATTAATAATCAGTAACATTTATACATTCAGCTTTGTTTATGCAGCTTTAGTTACAGCACGTGGCCATGGAGATTGACAAGTCTTTTGCACAATGACACAGTGGTTAGCAATGCTGCCTCACAGCGCCAGGGACCCAGGTTCAATTCTGGCCTCGGGTCACTGTCTGTGTGGAGTTTGCATGTTCTCCCAGTGTCTGTGTGGGTTTCCTCCGGGTGCTCCAGTTTCCTCCCACACTCCAAAGATGTGTGGGTTAGGTTGATTGGCCATGCTAAATTGACCCTAGTGTCCGGGGTTACGGGACTAGGACCTGGGTGGGATGTGTTCGGTACAGACTTGATGGGCCAAATGGCCTCCTTCTGTACTGTAGGGATTCTGTGATTCTATGACTTCCCAATACCCGAATATAGATTGAAATTGACTCTGTTTAGTGATATCTTTTAATTGGAAAGGGAGTAAAGACACACTTTACTCTTGTTACTGTAGTGTTACCTTTAATTTACAGTTTCAATGCTATTTATGACATTTTATTAGTGTGTAATTGGATAGAAAAATCGTTCACTGATGATCTTTTGATGAAAACATGAGGGCTGATTTTAACTGTTTTTAGTGTTGTTGTTGGTGTCAGTTCAAAGATCACCTGCGGAAGTAGAAGGTGCCGCAGGCAGGACTCAGTAAGTGGCAGTGGAGATTCCTGCAAGCTGGTCAGTCCCACAGGGTCCCTGTCATCAGAGGAAAGGAAGTGCCAATAAGGTCACAGCAGGGGAAGAAAGCAAAACAGATTTAAAACTTAGGGCAGAATTTTACCCATCCTCCCGCCAGCAGGATCTTCCAGTCCCGCCAAAGTCAATGGAGTTTTGAGTGGCTCGCCGTATTTTCCGGCCCCGCTCCTGCCTTGATGGATATTCCACCTTTACTTTCTTGGTTCTTTTCTGGCACTTTTACATTTTCTCTCTCTAGTAGGAAACAGTAATTTCCCGTTCAAACTGCCCAATACAAATTGCAATCAGATCTTGTGATGCAAATGCGAAGCAGAATCCAGTCAGATTGTGCAGGTCTCCTTGCTGGCAACCCAGGAGAACAGGTTAAAACCGCATCACATCAGCTCCCAGTAGCTCCTAGATACACATGACTTGGGGATTTCAACTGCATACCTCACTTTCTGCCAGGCACATAGGGTTATAATCATTCTCATAGTCCATTAATCTTTTGAAGTGTTCTCAAAGTCTGTTACAAATCAGTTAATATGAAAATTAACTTTCTTTTCAAGAGCACGACATAATTCAGATGAAGAAGGCCACTTGGTTCATCTTAGTTAATCCATCCAGAAAAAGCCTGACATCCCACTCTATTAGCTTACACACTGGGGACGCATCCCCATGCACCCGACCTCTGCAAGAAACAGCCAGCGATCCACCACGCGCACAGAAATAGGCAATCGTTTTCCTTAACTCTTCCATGGGATGTGGGTGTCACTTGTAAGGCCAGCATTTGTTGCCCATCCCTAATTGTCCTTGAACTGAATGGCTTACTAAGCTATTTTAGAGGGAAGTTAAGAGTCAACCACATTGTTGTGGGTCTGAAGTCACATGTCAGCCAGACCAGGTAAGGATGGCAGATTTCCTTCCCCAAAGGGCATTAGTGAAGGCCTTTGCAGCAATCAGTGATAGTTGTCATGGTCACCATTATGGAGACTAGCTTTAACAGATTTATTAACTGAATTTAAATTCCACCAGCGGCTGTGGTGGGATTTGAATCCGTGCCCTTGGAGCATTGGCCTGGGAATTTAGAGTCCGCTGACATTACCAACTAATGTCTCTGCAGCTAATCGGCGTGCAACGCATTACCTGACAATGCTTGATGGTGAGTGGGAAATGTTCTATTCAGAATATTCCTCTTTGCAACACCAAATCACATTGATGATATTTTCAGTGGTTTGAATCAGCAAGATGAGGACATCTCAATAAACCATTGAGAGCTTGGGGACGAAAGAGAAATGGTCAAGAGCTTCAAGTTTTTAGGTGTCCAGATCACCAACAACCTGTCCTGGTCCGCCCATGCCTTAGTTAAGAAGCCCACCAATGCCTCTACTTTCTCAGAAGACTAAAGAAATTTTGCATGTCAGCTACGACTCTCACCAACATTTACAGATGCACCATAGAAAACATTCACAGCTTGGTATGGCTCCTGCTCTGCCTAAGGCTGCAAGAAACTACAAAAGATCATGAATGTAGCCCAATCCATCACGCAAACCAGCCTCCCATCCATTGACTCTGTCTACACTTCCCGCTGCCTCAGAAAAGCAGCCAGCATAATTAAGGACAACATGCACCCCGGACATTCTCTCTTCCACCTTCTTCAATCGGGAAAAAGGTATAAAAGTCTGAATTCACGTACCGACCGACTCGAGAACAGCTTCTTCCCTGCTGCCATCAGACTTTTGAATGGACCTACCTTGCATTAAGTTGATCTTTCTCTACACCCTAGCTATGACTGTAACACTACCTTCTGCACCCTCTCCTTTCCTTCTCTATGAACGGGATGCTTTTTCTGTATAGCGCACAAGAAACAATATTTTTCACTCTATGTTAATACATGTGACAATAATAAATCAAATCAAATCAAAAATCCTTTAATTGTTTGGAATGTTGTCAATCCACAAATCATTTCACCCTAAAATAGCCCCAGCGCTGAAGGAAGCAATTCAGCTCTTCAAGTTTGTGCTTGCGCTTTGGAAAAGCAGCCCAATTAGTCCCATTCCCAATCTCTTTCCCCCTACGCCTGCTAATTTCTCCCTTTCAAGTATTTATCCAATGACCTTTTGAAGGTTGCTATTGCATCTCTATCCACTACCTACTCAGCAGTGCATTCCAAATCTTAACCCTCATTGTGGAAACATTTTCCTCATACTGTATCTATTTCTTTTGCTAACCACCTTAAAACTGCATCCATTGGTTACTGACCCTTCCCATTGGAAACAGTCTCTCTTGAATCCACTCTATCCCACGGAACCATTCTAGGAAACCCTATTGTCATAAAAAATTATATTCCCACTCAACATACATTTGAATGAGGTCACATTATGTTACAGCTAGAAGCTGGTCACATGCTAATTCTAAATAGCAAATGTGATAAATTGCTTTGAATATAGAAGCTGAATTTTAAGAATGGTTCCACACACACAGTAAAAGGCAATCAATCACAATCTGGTACTGCGTACTTCATGAATAACTTTCATCTTCTGTAAGAGTCGGCCATAAACTCAGCATGGGATATTTAACATCCATCCAACACAATTCAGCAAATTACTTCTTCTGAATACAGAAATCTAATGCTTTCCTTGTTAGGCCAGTGAAGCACATAACAAATGATTTTGAACATATGGAAACTTATATATCGTTCCAAGGACGATCACAAGCTCAATCATAGAATCCTACAGTGCAGAAGGAGGCCATTTGGCCCATCGAGTCTATACCTACCACAATCCCACCCAGCCCCTATCCCCACAACCGCATGCATTTACCCTAGCTAGTCCCCCTGACACCAAGGGGCAATTTATCATGGCCAATCCACCTAACCCGCACATCTTTGGACTGTGGGAGGAAACCGGAACACCCGGAGGAAACCCATGTAAACACAGGGAGAACGTGCAAACTCCACACAGACAGTGACCCAAGCTGGGAATCGAACACGGGTCCCTGGCGCTGTGACGCAGCAGTGCTAATCACTGTGCCACTGTGCCACCCCACATGTTCAACTGAAAAATGTGCAATAGCAGATGCTAGCAATTTGTTCAAAAAAAAGTCACATAAACTTCCTCCTTCATCAACAATGACCTTAAAAGGTCACGCAGTCATTGGGGGGAGTTATCCTGTCCCACCCGCAATGGGGATCATAGAGGGCGAGGGGCAGACCACGGAAAGTCCGTTGACCTCGGGTGGGATTTTCCGGTTTCGGGGTGGGAAATCCTGCCCATTATGTCACAAATAAGGCCACACAGATTATCCATTCTGTGATATGTGGGGAGTCATGAACACTTCACGTGACTTAGGTGAACACATGTGCAAGAGGTGTCATCAGCTTCTGAAACTTTGGGGGGAATTTTCCTGTCCCCCCCATAGGAATCATAGCGGGCGGAGGGGAGGGGGGGGGTGGGGTGGGAAACGGACCATGCAAAGGCCCGTTGACTTCGGGCAGGTGGGATTTTCCAGTTTTGGGGTGAGCGTGGCTGGAAAATCCTGCCCTTGATCTCTGGGTTTTGGAACTTGAGTGGCCACTGGAATCTCTGTGACACATTTGCAATGCTATAGATAACCTGGGGGAGATGGTCACACCACAGGTTAGGAGTGTGCAGATGAAGAGGGAATGGGTGACCGCCAGAAAGTCTAGGAAGACCAGATAGGTAGTGCAGGAGCCCTTTGAGGCCGTCTCACTCCTGAACTGATTATTCATTTTGGATACCGGTGAGGGTGATGATTCCTCAGGGGAATGGAGCAAGACCCAAATTCAGGGCACCATGGGTAGCCCAGCTATATGGGAAGGAAGAAGGAAGTGTTAAAAAGGGATAGTGGCAGGAGATTCAGTAGTTAGGGGAATAGGCAAGTGTTTCTGCGGCCATAGACATGACTCCAGGATGGTATGTTGCCTCTCTGGTGCCAGGATCAAGAACATCATGGTGCGACTCCAGAACATTCTTAAGGGGGAAGGTGAACAGCTAGAGGTCATTGCTCACATTGGAACCAATTACATAGTTAGAAAGCAGGATCAGGTCCTGAAAGTAGATTTTTGAGATCTAGCTAAGACATTAAAAAGCAGGACCTCAGAGGTAGTAATCCCAGGATTACCACCAGTCCCATGCACCAGTGAGCATGGAAATAGGTAGCTAAAGTGGATGGATGTGTGGTTGGAAAGATGGAACAGGAGGGAGGGATTCAGATTCCTGGGGCACTGGGGCCTGTACAAACTGGATGGTTTGCACCTCAATGGGGCCGAGTCCAATATTTTTGCTGGGGGGTTCGCTGGCGCTGTTGGAGTGGGTTTAAACTGGTTTGGCAGAGGGGTGGGAACCTGAGGGTAGACTGAGATGGGACAAAGTCAGAAATGGTGAAGGAAGACAGAAAATCAGTGAGTGAGTCTGGAATTAAGACAGAGAAACAAAAGATAGAAAATAAAAAAGAGGATTTGGCAAAGATACATACTTCATTGCAAGGTGTAGAGCAAAATAAAGCAAATGAGCAGAGGGCAGAGATAGAAATGTGGTAGTGTGATATCAAAGCTATTAGAGAAACATAGCTTAAAGAGGGACAGGAATGGCATCTCAAAACTCCTGTTACAGAGGTTTCAGGCAACATAGAGAAGGGGATAAAAAGGAAGTGGGTGGCAATTTTGCTCAAAGACACAATTACAGCTGTGAGGAGAAATGATTGCCCATAACCTCTGACCTTGTCCACGGCCAGGACTGTCTGGTGCCACTGCAGTGAATGGAACTTTGGCGAAATGCCAAATTCTCCCTTCTCACAGCAACGGGGTGGGCACAGACCAGAGATCAGAGAATCCTACCCGATATGTTCGAAGTTTCATCAATTGAGGCCAATGAGTTGTGAGGTTACCGCTCCACCAGTAACCTCACAAACTTGGGTCAAGGTGTATGAGATCATGACAGGTTTAGAAAAGGGAGGTAAAGAAAAGTCGTTCCCATTAGGTAATGGCACAAGAACTAGGGAATGCAGATTTAAGGTTTCAGGTGAGAGATGCAGGAGGGATGAGGAAGAATTTGTTTATACAGTGAGTGGCAATGACTTGGAACTCGCTGCCCACAGGGATGGCGAAATGCAGGGGCAATGAATGGTTTCCAAAGTGTTACGACCAGCCCCAGGTGAGATTCCCTAAAAGTTGTTGATCTGGGTGAGACCGCTCGATTTGTCACCATCCGGCTGGGATACCCCCAAATTGTTACAAAGCCGGGTGTGGAGAGATTACTGGCTTTGTATCTTTATTCAACCCACCCTGTGCTGGTAGCAACAAGGCTTAACCAAACAAAGTTCCCTTTCCCTTGGATACCTTTTCCTGACCCAATAATTATGTTTATAAAGGAGCCAGTTTAACCAGGCTTTCTTGTGTTAACATAGAGTAAGTTTATTAACTACTAAAAAGGTAAGGAGAAATGGGAAAAGTCACACATTACATTCACATGGATTAGAAGTAAGAATTGATTCCAATAGTAAGTAAATATAATTAAAACATTATACAGAACAGTCCTCGAATTGCAAGGAGTAGGGAATGAAGCATTGCAGTCATTACAAATTGATTCCAGTATAGTTGACTTCTGCAGGTGAATAGTTGAGTCTTCGATTCAGGTGTTCTGTGGTTTGTAAAGATATTTCAGTTTTTTTTCCAGCTGCAATCCTTTTTTTGCTGGCTGGTTGACTTCTCCAGACGGAGAGAGTTTCAGATATTCCTTCAAAGGATGGCTATTTTTTCAGGGGCCCTGCTTTGGGTGCAGTTACCACTCACCTGATGAAGGGCAATGCTCCGAAAGCTTGTGCTACCAAATAAACCTGTTGGACTTTAACCTGGTGTTGTGAGACTTCTTACTGTGCTTACCCCAGTCCAACGCCGGCATCTCCACATCTTGGTTACAGTATCACACACCTTCAGTGTGGAAAACTTCCAGCTGCTTTCCCTTGTACCACACACACACACACACACACAGACTGACAGACAGACACCAGCAGGCAACAGGCAGGTAAGCCCTTCTTTGTATATTCCAACTGGAATCCAATAATCAGTCTGGGGAGACAGTTGCACCCAGAGTTTGTTGGGTGAGATAGCCATTATGTTCCTTTGTCTTTACTGGAGATGGTAACAGTCTTTAGATGCTTTTAGAAGTACCCCTTGTCTGGTACACCGGGAGAGGTTCCATTGTCCCTTAAAGAAACACCCTGCAGCCATTCCTGTCAGTGTCTAACTGCATATTCTCAGCTATCTTTGGGAATCATGTCCGTTTTAAAATATAAAACTTGAGTCTTTTTAAAGTCCAATATTTCTCTGCATAATTCCATGTTTTTTTCTTCATTAACAAAGGAAGTTGGAAGGGCAGCTAAGATGATAATATGGGGAAATGGGACTGTCTGCATTGTTCTTCAGAGAGCCAATGTGGACTTGATTGGCCAAATGGCCTTCTTCTATACTGTTATGAGTTTATGAAACACTTAGAGTTTATGTCAGTAAGTTCAATCATGTCTGACCTTCAAAATTCTTTCAAAGTTATCCTCATTTTATGCAGCAACAAGCGTAACTTTTGTCCTCTTGATACATTCTTCATTCTTCCTCATGTCTTTAAGGTCGGTATAACTGATTGTTTCTACCCTCGTTGTGGAGGTGGTGCCAGCTCACCAGAAACAAGCTGCCGAGAATGGAGAAGGTGATCACATTCAAGACCAGCAAAAACACCAAATATATTTGGAACAATCCCTGACGGTGCAGACAGACAGCAGCAGAATCGCTGTTATAGGGAACCTCACCCACAAGAACATTGCAGGGCCGACGTCTCATCATCTTCACCACCTGACAAAGCACATTGAAGAGAAAACTCAATCTTTCAGGCTCTGGACAAGGAGTACAAAGTCGCTCTGTAATGTGGTTTAAGTATAAGAATGTCATATGTGGAGTCCTATAGCCTACAATATCTCCAGTGGCACAGACATTGGGTAAGAGTTTTCGGCTGCGCGCACCCCAAGACTGCAAATTACTGCCCAAGGTCAACAGGCCTTTACATGGTCCGCCAAATGTTCTGTCCCACCCTCTACAATTCCCATGGAGGATTTACTATTTACTATCATATATCAGTTACATCTTCAAAAGAAGATATAGGGCGGCATGATGGCACAGTCGTTAGCACTGCTGCCTCACAGCGCCAGGGAGCCGGGTTCGATTCCCAGCTTGGTTACTGTCTATGTGGAGTTTGCACATTCTCCCGGTGTCTGCTTGGGTTTCCTCCGGGTGCTCCGGTTTCCTCCCACTGTCCAAAGATGTGTGGGTTAAGTGGATTGGCCATGCTAAATTGCCTCTTAGTGTCAGGGGAACTAGCTAGGGTAAATGCATGGGGTTATGGGGATAGGACCTGGGTGGGATTGTGGTCGGTGCAGACTCGATAGGCCAAATGGCCTCCTTCTGCATTGTATGATTTTATGATTCTAAATAAAAAGCTTTCTAAAGAATGGTCTATTCATTAATCCAGATTAGCAATCGTACGTACAGTGTTTCAGCCCCTAGCAGAACCTGAAGTGATTAAAATTAAGAGGTAATTATCACAGCATATTTTCTGAAGCAGGCAGTGTGTGTGTAATAATCCTTAAATAAGCATTCTTCTTAATAACATAAAAAATTAAAGTTGTTCACAGGATTCTCTCCAACTGTTTATACACTTAATCAAATATGTTACTCTGTCTAAAACTCTTACTATTAAAATGATAATTTTTCCTCAACTGCTCACTTTCCGTCCATGAAGACATGACTGTTGCTGGGGTACAGTTACAGCATTGAGTCCACGGCAACCATCAGGTAATGCCTGAGCCTGTGGCTTTTGGAAGAATGGGAGATTTGAATTTAACTAGCACCTTTTCACGACCTCAGGGCATCCCAAAGTGCTTTGTCATCAATGAAGTATTTCTGAAGTGTTGCAATGTGGAAAACCACAGAGCAAACATCCACAAACAGCAATGTGATCATTGGTCAGACAATCGATTTCTATTTATGATGTTGACTGAAGGATCAGGACACAGGGGATAACCTTTCTGCTCATTTTCGAAATAATGGCATGAGATCTTCTATATCCACATGAGAGAGCAGATGGGACCTTGCTTTAATGCCCTATAAAAAAAACAGGCAGGTCCATCATGGCCTCAAATTTCATTAGTATCTTCATACTTTGGGGGAGGCAATGGCGCAGTGGTATTGTCACCGGACTAATAATCCAGAGGCCCAGGGTAAGATCTGGGGACGCGGACTCGAATCCCACCACGGCAGATGATGAAATTTAAATTCGATAAGAATCTGAAATCAAAAGTCTAATGATGACCATGAAAATGTTGTCAATTGTTGTATAAACCCATCTGGTTCACCAATGTCCTTTACGCAAGGAAATCTGTTGTCCTTACAATGCTCTGGCCTACATGTGACTCCAGATCCACAGCAATGTGGTTGACTCTTAACTGCCCTCTGAGATGGCCGAACAAGCCACTCAGTTCAACATCAACTAGGGAAGGGCAATAAACGCTGGCCCAGCCAGCGCTGCCCACACTCCCTGAATGAATGAAAAAGGTGAAAACTTTGCAAATTGGCTAATTGGTAGGGGCAGGAGGCGGGTGGAAGGGGGGTGGTGGTGAATCCAAATTTGTGCATCCTCATTAATGTATTTCAAACCTGGGCAACAGGCTGCATGCAATGGCATTGTGCAAGACTTAGAAAATAAAGACTTTGACCATTATCATGTCTTTCAATAAATCTATAGTGGTGGCTGAATGAATAATCCTTTTGCTAATGAAGAGTTATCTATTGAACAAGCATGAAGCTTCAGCTGGGAGGCACACACAGGAAGCAAAATGTTATCTGGTGGCTGCAGGTTCTTATGAGGTTTTGTAGTGATAATTCAGCTGGGTTTAGACTGTTTATGGTCAGCATGAAACTAGACCAAGAATAACAGTTTCAAATTGGGGAGAAGCCGTTTTACGAGTTCAGTTGTGATGTGGCAAGCGTAGACTGGAAACAGCACTTGTGAACCAGTAACAGAGCAGTGGGAACCTTTTCAGAAGGAGCTAAAGAGGGTTCAGGATAAATGTATCCCCACAAAGAAAAAGAAAAGTTTGGGCTCACAAATCCAGACTCTCCCAGGCTGTCAAAGAGCGTTAGACTGTCAGACACAAAGAACTCGTACTGTTAAAAAAAAACCTAGAGACATACGGAAAATGCGAGGATGAAATTAAAAGAAAATTATGAATGCAAAGAGAAGGCATGAAAAATATGGGCAATTCCAATCAAGGAAAACCCAAATTTGTTTACTGAATGCATAAAATGTAAGAGGATAACCAAGGAAAGATGTGGGCCCATTCGAGACCAAAAAGCTAACTCGTGTGTGGAGGTGGAAGATGTGGGCTTGTTTCTTAATGAAGACTTTGCATCTGTTTTCACAAAAGAGGGGGATAATGCAGACGCTGCAGTTAAAGCGGAGGAGCGTGAAATTCTGGATGGGATAAATATAATGAGAGAGGAAACATTAGGTTGTATAGGATCCTGGAACGTGAATAAATCACCAGGCTTGGATGAAAGGAATCCCAGGCTTCTAAAGGAGGATTTAGTGGAAGATTTGACCATCACTTTCTAATCCTCTCTGATTAGTAGTGTTGTGTAGAAAATGAGAGGATTGCTAACATTGAAGCAATGTTTAAAAAGGGAGGAAGGGGTAGACCAAGTAATTACAGGCTAGTCAACTGAAACTCAATGGTGGACAAACTATTGAAAAAAATTCAGAATATAAATCGTTATTTAGAGAGACATGGATTAAACAACATGGATTTGCTGAGGAAATAATGACTGACTAACTTAATTTAAATATTTGAGGTGGTATCAAAGATGGTCAATGAGGGCAGCATCATTGAATTAGTCTTACATGCATCTTGGCGAGGCTTTTAACAAGATTTTAATTGGAACACTATTCGGAAAATTAAAAGCTGATGGGATCCAAAGGGAAGTAGCAAGTTGAATCCTAAAATTAGCTCAACGGCAGAAAGCAAATGGTTACCACTGATGCAGAATTTTGTGACTAACAGAATGAATATGGCTCATGGCAGTTAGCTCCATAGAGCACTCTTCATTATGTATGTCCATCTGTGACCATCTATTGCTCTTTCTCCCCCATAAGTTTGACTTCTGTTACTTCAATTTCCTTGATTCTAACAGTTAACCCAAACTTCAGTTTAGGTGTTAGTTTAAGCGACCTCTGTCTAATGGCTCAAACTTTTGGCTTTGGATTGTCTCTCAATTTGGGTTTGAAATTCCTGGACTTTGCTGGACATGGAGACCATGTTTGGCAACGCCACTGAGGAGGAGTCATGATCTATGTTTAGAGAGGAGTCATGATCTATGTGTAGAGTAGGTAGCTCTTGTCACCAAGTAGGTGTGCCTCTACTTCAACCTGGTAACCCAAGTATGGCAGGAACGGCTGACTGGAGCACAATGAATGAAAAAAGTGAAAACATTTTAGCATTATGGTTCATACCAGGATTGCAGACATCCGCGAACATGATGCCCTGACGCACCAACTGCTCTTTAACGGTGTGGTACCTGTTGTATAAAGAGTTGTTAAATGGGATATGTAATGTTTGATTTGATTTATTTTTGGCACAAGTATTAGTATACAGTGAAAAGTATTGTTTCTTGCGCGCTATAAAGACAAAGCATACCGTTCATAGAGAAGGAAAGGAGAGAGTGCAGAATGTAGTGTTACAGTCATAGCTAGGGTGTAGAGAAAGATCAACTTAATGCAAGGTAGGTCCATTCAAAAGTCTGACAGCAGCAGGGAAGAATGAATGACACAGATGATGATTTACCACTGACAACAGTCAGCTATGTGTTCACCCTCTTGCTCTGAGAGAAAGAGCGAGGAGGGGGAGAGAGAGCAGTTGTATTCATGCCTATGAGTAGCGTGCCTACTCTGTAACCTGTCTAGCTGCATTGTTAATAAACAAGTGTTAAGCAGATACCAGAGGATGTCTTCAGTCTGTTTAAAAACCAAGTTCCACACCTAGGCCTGAATTTATTGTCTGTTGGACACGCTCACTCAGCAGATCTGGAAACTGGTGCAGAACGCGCTTCCAGCTGGGACCTGATTTCACGCTGACTGGCCAATTAATGGGCAGGAAATGTGAAATGCATGCTGGGAAAGTCTGAGCACTGGGGGAGGGCGGGAAGAGGGCAGGTGCTGAGAAAAGGGAGTGTGGGGGCTGCCACTTCCATCATACTCCATCAGGGGGCAGCCACTGTGAAGCTGTCTCAGTGGGCTGCTGACCTGTTAAAAAAATAACTTGCAATGGAAAAGCCACGGAAAGAGTGTCCAGGCAGCACATTCAAACACAAACCTCAGTCACCAGATTCCTTTTTTAGTTTTATTTCAACCCAAACAGTTCATCCTGCTCTGGATCAAGGTTGAAGCTAATACATAAAGGCCTCCTGGCCAATTGGCCCATCTGCCAACAGCAAAAGCAGATGTAAAATTACATTCAGTCGTCCCCTTAATGGGCTAGGTTGCCTGTTTGATTGTCAGCAGGCACACTTCTGTTTCTCGTGCATGCACACCGACCAAAATATTGCACGAGTGTGCGATGACAGACGGACGTGCATCTTTTCATGCAATTCATGCACTTCCAGGTCAGGCATGGACCCGCCCCAGCAGCGTAAAAGTTTGACCTCAGAGTCGAAGACACAAGGACACAATCTCAGAAGATGATGACAGTGACGGAGACATCGATGTGAAAGACACATTGATGTTATCGAAAAAAACACAGAGTGAAGAAACCTTGGAAAGCAGCTTAAAGAAATATTGGTGGTAGAAGGAGGCAGACTGGAAAGAGGTAAGGTTGACTGTGCTTGGTGAGCCATTCCTGCCTTGACCTGTCCATTTAACCGTCTCACAGGCCCCGCAGAGAGGCCAGCAGTGGGAGCTATGGAAACAGCATTTTCTCCAGTATTGAACAGCAACAGGGACTTTTTTCCCCTGGCGCGTAGGAGGCTTAGGCCGAGCATTTAACCAGACTATAATTTGTGGTGTATTGCTGCTCTTCATTGCAAAGGTCAACAGATCAAGCAAAGGTCAACAGATCATTGATTCTCTCTGTGTCCTTTACAATCCCTATTGCGTAATGATATTGGCATCCCCCTCGGAGTCCGAGAAACACCTGATGATGCTTATCATTTGAATGACTCACTGTCTTTCTGTCTGCAGAGAGATTTGGATAGGCTAAGTGAGTGGGTGAGGATCTGGCAGATGGAGTATAACGTTGACAAGTGTGAGGTTATCCACTTTGGAAGGAATAATAGTAAAATGGTCTATTATTTAAATGGTGAAAAATTACAACATGCTACTGTGCAGAGGGAACAGGGGGTCCTTGTGCATGAATCGCAAAAACTCAGTTTGCAGGTGCAGCAGGTGATCAAGAAGGCAAATGGAATGTTGGCCTTTATCGCGAAGGGGATGGAGTATAAAAGCAGGGAGGTCTTGCTGCAATTGTACAAGATACTGGTGAGGCCGCAACTGGAGTACTGTGTGCAATTTTGGTCCCCTTATTTGCGGAAGGATGTATTGGCCTTGGAGGGAGTGCAGAGAAGGTTCACCAGGTTGATACCGGAGATGAGGGGGTTAGCTTATGAGGAGAGATTGAGTAGATTGGGCCTGTACTCGTTGGAGTTTAGAAGGCTGAGGGGAGATCTTATAGAGACATATAAGATAATGAAGGGGCTCGACAGGGTAGAGGCAGAGAGATTCTTTCCACATAGAAAGGAAACAAGAACTAGAGGACACAGCCTCAAAATAAGGGGGAGTCAGTTTAGGACAGAGAATCATAGAAACCCTACAGTGCAGAAGGAGGCCATTCGGCCCATCGAGTCTGCACCGACCACAATCCCACCCAGGCCCTACCCCCACATATTTACCTGCTAATCCCTCTAACCTACGCATCTCAGGACTCTAAGGGGCAATTTTTAACCTGGCCAATCAACCTAACCCGCACATCTTTGGACTGTGGGAGGAAACCGGAGCACCCGGAGGAAACCCATGCAGACACGAGGAGAATGTGCAAACTCCACACAGACAGTGACCCGAGCCGGGAATCAAACCCAGGACCCTGGCGCTGTGAAGCAGCAGTGCTAACCGCTGTGCTACCGTGCCGCTGTGCTACCGTGTTGAGCAGGAACTTCTTCTCTCAGAGGGTAGTGAATCTCTGGAATTCTCTGCCCATTGAAGCAGTGGAGGCTACCTCGTTAAATATGTTTAAGTCACAGGTAGATAGATTTCTGATCAATAAGGGAATTAAGGGTTATGGAGAGCAGGCGGGTAAGTGGAACTAAACCACTATCAGATCAGCCATGATCTTATTGAATGGCGGGGCAGGCTCGAGGGGCTAGATGGCCTACTCCTGCTCCTATTTCTTATGTTCTTATGTTCTTTCATGCAATAATCTTCAACCTTTTATTTAGAAACAGTGGACATTCAGCCTTCAGAAGCTGAGCAACTTTATACGCTCAGCAATAAATTCATTTCTTTCACAGAGATACCATCCACCAGACCCCAGGCAGTTATTGAAGTTATGAATCTCTCAGTTATTCTCAGAGTAAGGCCAGGGGTGGTGAATATAGAAAGCACTGCAGCAGATGCTGGCTATCCCCGTGAAGACCTGCTGGACCTGAGTTGGCTCTTCCTAGAGACTGATGACGAAGGATCCCTTGCAGCACTGAGCGATCTCTTGGAGGTTGAAGTCCTAGAGGAATCATCTGTGTTTTTAGTGGCTGAGCAGCATTTAGATCTTAGTTCCACTGACCTTATTAATGTATTGCCTAGTCTATCTCCAGTTGTCCAATGACAAATCTTCCACAGAGAATGTCTTGCCTGAGGCCATGTCCAGAGTCCACTGCTAAAGAGCTGGGATCTTCCAAGGGTGAAAATCAATTGACATCCATACTTCAGTCCCAGCTGAAAGTTTTCTTCCCTCCAGGGCTGGAGGTCAGCACAGAAGCTGCAGAAGAATGTTTAGCACTTTTGAATCAGCAGAATTTGGTACAAGAATCTTGTCCCGAGTTGATTGTCTCCTGGAAATTTGTCTCATTACAGAAAATGAAGCTGTTTTCTCTCCATATCCTTAGCAATTCTTCTCAGTGTCCATAGTGGAGCCACCTCACAGACAGATGTGTGTGTGCCTCTCTTACCACTGCCCACAAAAAGGAGATGGTCCTCCCAAAGAAATCACTGGGAAATCATCTTTTATTTTCCTGATCAGTCTTATAGGAGTTTGTTCATTATTTCCAGGTATGCAAGCATCACTTGTTTAGCAATAACCTGCTGACTGACGCTCAGTTAGGGTTCTGCCAGGGTAACTCAGCTCCTGATCTCTGCCTTGGTTCAAACATGAACAAAAGATGTTAATTCCAGAGATGAGGTGACAGTGACTGCCCTTGGCATCAAGGCAGCATTTGATCAAGTGTGACGTCAAAGGGCCTTAGTAAAACTGGAGTCAATGGGAATCAGGGGGAAAACCCTCCTGTGTTTGGAGTCATACCTGGCACAAAGGTTAATGATTGTAGTGGTTGGAGGTCAATAATCTCAGCTCCAGCACATTCATTCCCTCCACCACCGACATACAGTGGCAGCCGTGTGTACCATCTACAAGATGCACTGCAGGAACTCACCAAGGTTCCTCCGGCAGCATCTTCCAAACCCACGACCTCTACCATCTACAAGAGCAGTAGATACTGGGAAAACCGCCATCTGGAGGTTCCCCTTCAAGTCACTCAACATCCTGCCTTGGAAATATATTGACGTTCCTTCACTGTCACTGGATCAAAATCCTGGAAATCCCTCCCTAACAGGACTATGGATGACAATGGTTCAAGATGGTGCGCAGCTCACTACCATTTTCTCAAGGGCAATTAGGGATGGGCAATATGTACTGGCCGATCAAATGACATCCAAATTGCATGAATGACATTTTTAAAAATGTAGGCAGCTGAACAATAACACTGAAACTTCAAGGAACATCCTTAACTTGACACAGAAAGAATATGCCAAGTGATTCATTTTGGTAGGACAAATTTGAATGCGGATTACAGGGTCAAAGGTCGGGTTCTGAGGAATGTGGAGGAACAGAGAGATCTTGGGGTTCATATCCACAGATCTCTGAAGGTTGCCACTCAAGTGGATAGAGCTGTGAAGAAGGCCTATAGTGTGTTAGCATTTATTAACAGGGGGTTTGAGTTTAAGAGCCGTGGAGTTATGCTGCAACTGTACAGGACCTTGATGAGACCACATTTGGAATATTGTGTGCAGTTCTGGTCACCTCACTATAAGAAGGATGTGGAAGCACTGGAAAGAGTGCAAAGGAGATTTACCAGGATGCTGCCTGGTTTGGAGGGTAGGTCTTAAGAGGAAAGGTTGAGGGAGCTAGGGCTTTTCTCTTTAGAGCGGAGGAGGTTGAGAGGCGACTTAATAGAGGTTTCTAAAATGATGAGGCGGATAGAGTGGACGTTCAGAGACTATTTCCTCGGGTGGATGTAGCTGTTACTATAAGGTTCGTGGTGGAAGATATAGGAGGGATGTACGAGGTAGGTTCTTTACTCAGAGAGTGGTTGGGGTGTGGAATGGACTGCCTGCTGTGATAGTGGAGTCGGACACTTTAGGAACTTTCAAGCGGTTATTGGATAGGCACATGGAGCACACTAGAATGATAGGGAGTGGGATAGCTTGATCTTGGTTTCGGAAAAGGTTCGGCACAACATCGTGGGCCGAAGGGCCTGTACTGTGCTGTACTGTTCTATGTTCTATGTTTTCCCAGTTGCTCAGGAATTTAAATTTCTACTACGAGTAGTTCTGCTGCAATCGCCTTCTGTGTTTAAAATAATGATGTGGAGTTGCTGGCGTTGGACTGGGGTAAACACAGTAAGGGTTTTAACAACACCAGGTTAAAGTCCAACAGGTTTATTTGGTAGCAAATACCATTAGCTTTCGGAGCGCTGCTCCTTCGTCAGATGGAGTGGAAATCTGCTCTCAAACAGGACAAACAAACAGGACAGACAAACAGTTCCACATGCATGAAGGCTCATGTGTGCGGAACTGTTTGTCTGTCCTGTTTGTTTGTCCTGTTGGAGAGCAGATTTCCACTCCATCTGACGAAGGAGCAGCGCTCCGAAAGCTAATGGTATTTGCTACCAAATAAACCTGTTGGACTTTAACCTGGTGTTGTTAAAACTCTTACTGTGTTTAAAATAATGTACAGTTAAAAATGTTTAAGAAATACACTATATGCAATAAACACACTATACCAGGGGCCTTGCTGCATTTTTAAATGTCTAAGACTGTGCTTTGGGCAAGCATTTGGTTAACAAATTGCCTGTTATCAGTTGACAACAACCCACTAAATGGGGATTTGCAGTAAAATGTTCTTATCCCTTAGCAACATTGTCACAACCACATAATTAGTCATATTGAAGTGCTCTTAGTCCATAGCAATGACAAAATCAACCATCTAGACCTGGGTGAAATTCTGTATGTTGAAATGATTTTTTAAACTTGTCAACATATAAATGTCACAATTTTTAAAAATCTGTGATTTAGAAGTTTTATATTTAAATACATAGTCAAAGTTGGGCTGTGTTATCACACAAGGTCTTAGACCGCCATCTTGTGGCATGTTTAAGTATTTGTAGTTACCATATAAACTTGAGCAGCAACCAGCAAGCCCATAAACCACACTGGTTCATGTGCTGATCTTCCTGACACAAACTCATGTCATAATGCCCTGGAAAGCTGATTTATGTACACCACAGTGCAAAGTGATCAATGGCAGTCACAGGAACCTTATTGGAAGCAATTCTAAAATGCTCAGACACCAGCACCTCATAGGGAATAGCGAAAACAGTATGGATGCGACTTCCTTCATAGTGACATCAGCTGGTTTGATACAATGGGAGGAGGCTTTCTGCAGATCTCCACCAATCACCTACTGAACAATTCTATCACTCTGCCCCCTCTGACTTCCCTGGCAGCTCCAAGTGTCAGTTACTCTCAGTGCAGTGTTCAACGGTTCGATTGATCTGTGTTTGATTATATTCTGCTCCCTGATCTATGTAACTTTACTTGATTGCTTAAGTCTGCAGGTGGAACAACAGCGCTAAGCAAATTGTGAAAGTTCCAGAAAAGGCCTGCAACCTAGTTGACACCATGGGCCAATTCTTCCAAGGAGTGGCCATCATTGTCGGATTGCACCCTGCTCCTATTCTTTTACCTTAAGATGGAGCTCTCATTTCTGACCCAGACTTGCAAACTGCTTCAGAAATGTGGAATGTGCCTTTTCTGGGAATCCTTCTTCATTGTGTAGGGTCATTAGGGGCAGAGCCACATCCTCTTTTTAATGATACTAGCTGCCATATTCCTATGAGTCGAGAGTTTAAGTTTAGTTTAGTTTATTTATTAGTGTCACAATTAGGCTTACATTAACACTGCAATGAAGTTGCTGTGAAAATCTCCTAGTCGCCACACTCTGGCGCCTGTTCGGGTACACTGAGGGAGAATTTAGCATGGCCAATGCACCTAACCACCATGACTTTCAGACTGTGGGAGGAAACCGGAGCACCCGGAGAAAACCCATACGCACACGGGGAGAACATGCAGACTCTGCACAGACAGTGACCCAAGCTGGGAATTGAACCCAGGTCCCAGGTACTGTGAGGCAGCAGTGCTAATCACTATGCCACCCATAAATGGATTCCAGGGAAATTCTACTAATCCATGTCTGCTGCAGTCATTGTTCTTAGAACAGGTTAATTGCATTTTGATGTCTCATCTGAGAAACATTCAGGATAGTGTAAGGCAACAGGGGATGGAGTCTTCCCAGGGGGTTGAATGTTTGTTCTTTTTCATCCCACTTGGTGGAATCAAGGTTGTATATTGTAACTATCCGGCAATATCCGTTGTTTTAAGAGGATTTCAATTTATTTTTTAAAATCCAACCAGGAAATTAAAAGCATAGAAATTGCATATTTTAAAGAAAAAGCAGAGGGAGTTGGGTAATCAGCAGTAATGTCGTTACCCAAGTGTTAGAAATTATTTTAACCCATCGGAAGCCCAAACTCCCCAGGCAATAGTCAGTGCATCACGACTTCCAAGGAGTTACTCAGCTTGAATTGGGGGTGCCTCCGGTGTACAACCATCCAGCGATCAAAAGTTCTGAACCTATGGGTGCACTGAAAATCCTGTAAGTTCTGAGATTTTTAAAAGTATTATAAATAAATCTTTTGTATTTTGGAACTCAAGTCAGCTCTGCATTATTTTGAAATAAAATAGGCATGTAAGATATTCAGTAACCCAGTGAATACATAACACTCAGGTTTCTCTCTCTCTCAGCTTTGGGCAGGAGAGTCTAAGATCTTTAGGTTCCACAAGCTCCTTATCTATCAATGACAGCCTTTTTTTTGTTCATTCATGGGACATGGTCGTCACTGGCTGGCCAACATTTATTGCCCATCCCTAGTTGCCCTTAGAGGACAGTTGAGAGTCAACTACATTGTTGTGGGTCTGGAGTCACATGTAGGCCAGAATGGTTAGGAGGGCAGATTTCCTCCCCTAAACGACATTAGTGAACCAGATGGGTTTTTCTGACAATTGGCAATGGTTTCGTAGATCAGTAGACTCTTAATTCCAGATTTTCTTTTACTGAATTCAAATTCCACCATCTGCTGTGGTGGGATTCGAACCCACATCCCCAGAACATTAGCTGTGTTTCTGGATTAATAGCCTAGCGATAATACCTCTAGGCCATCGCCTCCGCTTAAATGCCTGAGCCATTTCAGAAGGCCAGAATTGTACAATGCACAGCCAGCCACTAAAATCCTTACTGCGCTCTCAGGAACAGACTGCAGGACCATACTCACCCCCAATCAATTCAGGCACTGGAACTGAGCTCTCAGCACCATGAAGGTTCTCTCCACCACCTCACGGCTCACTGGCTATGTACACTGGTCATTTTTACATTGCTGAATTTTAACTGATGCTGAACAATGTCATCAGCCATCGTTTCAAAGGCTCACCTACCTCCTCAAGATCTTCCACTTGTTTGCCCTTTCTTGCTGAATAAGTCAGCTCAAAGGCAGCTTTCCAGATGCTTTGCCTTGCTGTTATTAGGTGTTGCAGGTGATCTACAGGTAAATTGAATGGAGACCCTCTGGTTAATGGATGTGCCAGGATGCAGACTTGGAGATTTCAGCAGCACTTCAATAGCCCCGTGCATCCGGTAAGCCAGCGAGCCAGTAATTTTCTGGCCCTGTCTCTCTACTTTGCAATCAAAGTGTTGTAATGGATGAAGTTGGATGCCCTGTGGAAGAGGGCACCTGTTGTATGAGGTATACAGACCTGGACAAATCCCTGGCAGATATTGTAAAAATCTCCATTGGATGACTAGAAGGAACTGAAGCTCTCAAAATTGAAGATCATGGTCACCTTCATGTTGACTGATGAGGCCTTCCATGGGGCGGACGAAAGCATTAGATCATCCGACAGCTTTTCAGACAGGTAGCCAATCGCTCCTCTTCTGTAGCGTGAGCTGTACTGCACCGTACTGCTCCTGCGATAAGTCCTGGCATGGCCTTCATGCCCTGTCTGACTGGGGCTGGCAGCTGGGTGAATAGGGGATTGCCCATTCAAACAGCTGCTTGGGCAAGGGATGCAGTCTTAGAACTATCAGCTTCAGATACTCACTGGACTCTGGTGAGGAAAACTGCAGTTGTCAATAAGATGCGAGCAAAAAAACCTCCAAATGTTAAATCCAAATGGTGGAGCTACAGAACTTGAATCTTCCTCCCAGGAGAATTATACGACAGCTTTAAATGATGCTGTAGATAACTCAGGTCAGCTCACCTGTACAAAGATTTCTCAGCCTAACTGGATACCTCAGGAAAACTAGAGACATTCCAGAAAATATGTGCTCTGCGCTGTTTCGAATGATGGTTTTGTCAAAAATATCTGCAAAGTCCCATGAGATTACAGGTTACCATAAAAAAACTTGCTTAACTCATTGACACGACCTGTTCTATAGATTTTTTGTACACTGGAAAATAGCTCTATGTAATTGATTACAATTTTTTATGAGAAGGGTTTCCAGAAAGTATATACAACGACAAACTCTTGACCTTGACAAGGTGGGCATGGAAAGGATATCACGTGATGAGATTGTAATAAACATCCTACTATTTAAAGGGATGAGCGAATTACTGCTACTAAACATAGCCTGCAATAAATACCAGGGAACATTTACAATATTTTTTCAGTTTTCAAGGATACACATCCAAGTGTTAGAGTCAGTCGTTATAAATCATGAGAAAGTACATCTCCTTAATCAGCTCTGACCATTAGTGCAAAGGACATTCTCAAGGGGCCATGTATTCAATGCTCAAGAGCAGGACTGCATTCATTACTGTGAAACCTTTCCACAATACGGAACAAATCTTATCAATATTGCCGTAGCGTGTCGGTTACAGGTTGTTAGATCTAAAGAAGTCTTCATAGTCATAAACAGAAAATGCTGGAAAATCTCAGCAGGCCTGACAGCATCTGTGGAGAGAGAATAGAACTATTGATTCATTGACATCCGCAGTATTTATCTTTTATCCTACAGTCATATGTATGTTAACTATGAGTCCTTATTGACTCTTAGAACTATTTACAAATATAAAGAGTAGAAGCTAGGCGCTATCGCCATGTTTGCGGGTACACATTTTTTTAAAAATTACTCCATTTTTAAAGTTACTAAGCCAATGGATGGAATTCTATTGCCCCGCCCGCCACAGAGTTGGAGCGGGCAAAGGGCGGACAATGGAAATGTCTGTTGACCTTGGGCAAGATTTTCTGGTCTCGCTTGAGCAAGGCCGTAAAATCCCATCAGTAGTGCGGAGTGGACAGGGCAATCCCTTAATCCATTTCCTTGCTTGCTCAAAAACTCAATTCAAATTCAAATTGAATCCAATTCAAGATCCCCACAAGAGAGACACACATGTTCCAAGCTGACAAGAAAAGGAATTGCACTCCATTTTGGGCTTGATTTGACACTTAATCTTAGCCAAAAGGCCAAGAAGCATCTCCATGCTGACTGGTACACATGGCTCTGTCCAACTCTAAACTGACCCTGGCTGTAGCTCATGTGCTCTCTTACATCACTGTATGGGCAATACTGTACGTGGTGCCACATTAACCCAAAAGGTGCCGGTCCCTTGTAGCACAAGTATTGTGAACTAGAGGAATTGTGAAAAGCACAAAATTGCGAATAAATATTTGCAATGGAATGACTCAACACAAAATGTTCACCATCTGGTGATGTCAACCTTGATTGTACACATGATAGGAAGACAACTGAGACTAAATATGGAATGTAAATGATATGACTGTTCCAGTCACTTGGAAAAGCTACAATATGCAAGGACGCAGTTAGCATAATACTGCACATCTGTCATTTTATAGAGAATCCTTTAATCCAGAACAGGCAAACATACTGGAGCAGGAGTGGAGAATTCAGTGCCTCAAGCCTGCTCTGCCATTCAATAAGAACATGGCTGATCGATTAGTGTTTTGAATTCCACATTCCCATCTACCCCCAATAACCTTGATACTTTGCCTAATAGGAATCTATCTACCTCCGTCTTAAAAATGTTCAAAAATCCCGTCTCCGCTGCCTTCTGAGGCATAGTTCCAAAGTCACACAAACCTCTGTGAGAAAGAAATTCTCCCCAGGGCCAATCTTACCAGACTGTGGCAAAGTCTCAGACTCAGTCAGAAAACTGGCATGAAGCTCTGCAGTTGCACAGACCAATTTTCTCTCCAGGTTTTCAGCCACTTTAAAGGAAAATAATGAGTGGGTGTGGTTTACACCATCGACTCCGTGACAGTCGGGGAGTTTTGGAGCCGACAACAGGCTCCACTGTGATCGGGACGGCAACCTTAAAAGACACCCCAATCAGAAATTAAAAGATATCTCCCCCACCCCACCGCCGCCACCCCAACATATCATAAGCTCTCCCACCCACCTCCCCCCACAACTCCCACCCGTCCCTACCACAATTATCACCAGCATTCCTCCACCCCCAGCACAATGATTATCAGCATTTCACCCCCTCCCCCCCGACCAGTGCAACAATCGCCGGCATTTCCCCCATACTCCCACCTAGCTCAATGATCACAAGCCACCCCCCCCCCCCCCCCCCCCCCACTTCACCCCACATAAATGAACAGCCCCCCAACCCATGGGACTCCTACTGGGGTCTGGTCCCGGCACTGCCCCTAGCACAGGTTGGCAATGCCAACCTGGCAGTGCCAACCTGTGCCAGGGAGCAGTGCCTGGTCATGTCCCTCTCCCCCAGGGGCTACGCTGACCTTACATCTGGCTAAACCTGTCAAGAACTTTGCTGATATCACATCATGTTGGTGAGTTATGAATAGATCATGAGGGGGCTACATAATTCCATGTTCATTTCTTAAAATGTATTGAAATCAGATTCACACCAGTGAGGGTCGGGGAAAATTGGAAATCGCAATCTTGCCGGCCAGATTCGCTATTTCTGATTTCCTCCGGATTTTGTGCCTTTGCCAGCAATCCTGCCCACGGAGAGTTTGGCCTTAAGATCCCAGCCCTCATCTCTGTCCTAAAAAGGTGAGCCCTAATTTTAAAACAGTGCCCCCTCATTCTGGCCTCACCAGTAAGAGGAAACATCCTTTCCATGTCCAGCTTGTCAAGACCATTCAGGATCTTATTTACTTCAGCCAAGTTGCCACTCACTTTTCTGAATTCGTTGAGACAAGCCCAACCTGCCCAACCTACCCTCATAAGACAATCCATTCATTCCAGGTATTAATCTAGTAAGCCTCTTCTGAACTATCCCCAATGCATTTGCATCTTCCCTTAAATAAGGAGACCAAAACTACACACATTATTCCAGATACAGTCTCACCTTTTCATCTATATAACTGAAACATAACATTGTAACTTTTATGTTCAATTCCTCTCATTGTAAAGGGTAGCATTTTATTTGCCTTCTTAATTGCATGCTGTACCTGCATACTAAAGTTTTGTGGTTCATGCAGTACAAAACCTAGAAGTGAGAGATGATGCATTTTGGTAGGAACAACATGGACAAATAACATAAAATGTTAACATGTTACTCCTTCAAAGAACTCCAATTACTTGATTAAACTCCTTGATTGGATCCTGCTCTGCCCAAGACCGCAAGGAACTACCAAAGGTCTCAAATGTAGCCCAATCCATCAAGCAAACCAGCCTCCCATCCATTGTCTCTGTCTATAGTACCCACTGCCTCGGCAAAGCAGCCAGCGTAATTAAGGACCCCACGCACCCCGGACATTCTCTCTTCCACCTTCTTCCTTCGGGAAAAAGATACCAAAGGCTGAGGTCACGTACCAACCCACTCAAGAACAGCTTCTTCCCTGGTGCTGTCAGACTTTTGAATGGACTTACCTTGCATTAAGTTGATCTTTCTCTACACCCTAGATATGACTGTAACACTATATTCTGCACTCTCTCGTTTCCTTCTCTATGAACGGTATGTTTTGTCTGTATAGCAGGCAAGAAACAATACTTTTCACTGTATGTTAATACATGTGACAATAATAAATCAAAGCAAATAAACTTATTTCCCTTTTACAAAACTATGCTGACTCTTCCCGATTGAGTTTTTCTAAGTGCCCAACTATAAACTCTTTAATGATTCCAGTATTTTCCCTACAATAGACATCAAGCTAACTGGCCTATAGTTTCCCATTTTCTGCCTCCCTCTCTTCATAGAGTCATAGAATCCCTACAATGCAGAAGGAGACCATTCGGCCCATCGAGTCTACACTGATCACAATAGCACCCAAGTCCTATCCCACTGACCCCATCTATTTACCCTGCTAGTCCCCCGAAACTAAGGGGCAATTTAGCTTGGTCAATCAACCTAATCAGCACATCTTTGAAATGTGGGAGGAAACCGGAGCACCCGGAGGAAACCCACGCAGACACAGGGAGAATGTGCAGACTCCACACGGTCAATGAACTGAGGCCGGAATTGAACCCAGGTCCCTGGCGCTGTGAAGCAGCAGTGCTAACCACTGTGCCAGCGTGCCTCCCTTCTTGAATAGAGGGGTCACATTTGCTACTTTCCAGTCTGATGTCACCACTCCAGAATCTAATGAATTTGGAAAATTAACACCAACACACCTGCTATCTCATTAGCCACCTCTTTTAAGACCCTGGGATGAAGTCCAGCAGGACCCAAAGCCCACAGCTCCATCAGTTTGCTCAGTACTGCTTCCCCAGTGATTGTAATTTCACCAGATTCCTCTCTCTCT
Organism: Mustelus asterias; assembly: GCF_964213995.1. NCBI lineage: Eukaryota > Metazoa > Chordata > Chondrichthyes > Carcharhiniformes > Triakidae > Mustelus > Mustelus asterias. The sequence goes on along the minus strand of NC_135809.1, from coordinate 45,821,410 downwards.
TACACCTCCCGATTTACAGCTATTACTGGAATGTTTTTACATCGACTATAGTGAAGACAGAAGCAAAATATTTGTCCATTTAATCTGCCGTTTCCTTATTATCTGCTGTTAACTCCCCATTCTCACTCTACAGAGGACCAATACTCAGCTAACTTACTCTTTCTTTTTTAAAACCTCCAGAAACTCTTGCTCTCCATTTCTATATTTCTAGCTAGCTTCCTCTAATAATCTAATTTATTTCCCCTGATTAACCTTTTAGTTATTCTCTGCTGATTACATTCTAACCAATCATCTGACCTGTCAGTCACCTTTGTGCAGTTACATATTTTTTTTATTCCCATAAGTTTGATGTTCTCTCTAACTTCCTCAATTAACCATGGATTGTGGCACCTCCCTCTAGAATTTTTCTTTATAGTGGAAATATTCTTATTCCGATCATTCTGAAACATTCACTTAAAGGTCTGCCTATTGATCTACCCCCTAGCCGAGCATCCCAGTTTACTTCAGCTATCTTAGCTTTCATGTCCACATAGTTGCCCTTGCTTAAGCTTAAATTCCTAGTCTTAGACCCACACTTCTCCCTTTCAAACTGGATGCAAAATTCAATCATATTGTGGTGGCTGCTACCTAGAGGTGCCCTCACTCTGAGGCCATGAATTAATCACGTTACACGATACCAAGTCTAATGGTTGGTTCTGGAACATACTGTTGTAGGAAACAAGCTTGGAAGCCTTCTATGAACTCCTCATCCACTATTGTCAATCTGATTTTTCCAGTTTATATATAGATTAATGTCACCCATGATTATTGCCGTCCCCTTATCACAACCACCCCATATTTCTTGTTTTATACTTGCCCCCCCCACCCCTGCTAGACCTTCACTCAATCTCCATGAACCCACACTCACTTCCCCAGAAACCACACAACTCTCCCTGCAAACCACCACGCCCCCACCCACCCTTCTCCCTCCCCACCCCCCCACCACCCCCCCGGGAGCTGCCCTCAATCATACCTTGCCCTGCTTGGACCAATACTTAACACCACCACTCAGACCCACCCTCAACCTCTCCAGGCCCACATTCAACCACCGCTCGAGACCTACACTCAATCTCCCCCGGGACCCACGCTCGACATCCCCCTGACCCACACTCAAAACCTCCTCGGACCGACACTCAACCCCTCTTCTCCGGATCCACACTCCACCCCAAGCGCAACCCTCACCCTACACACACTCAGGCGCGCCTCTCCCTCCCCTCCACCCCTGTCCCACTCGCAGTAACACCCCCCCACCCCCATTTTCTGGACCCACTGTCACTGTGTAGTGGATCCTGTACTTCAGAACAGTCCATTCACTGTCACAGTATAGGGGATCCTCTATTCCAGAACAGTCCATTCACTGTCACAGTATAGGGGATCCTCTATTCCAGAACAGTCCATTCACTGTCACAGTATAGGGGATCCTCTATTCCAGAACAGTCCATTCACTGTCACAGTATAGGGGATCCTCTATTCCAGAACAGTCCATTCACTGTCACAGTATAGGGGATCCTCTATTCCAGAACAGTCCATTCACTGTCACAGTATAGGGGATCCTATATTCCAGAACAGTCCATTCACTGTCACAGTATAGTGGATCCTCTATTCCAGAACAGTCCATTCACTGTCACAGTATAGTGGATCCTGTTCTCCAGCACAGTTTACACATCTCCAGCAATCAAGTGGATACTATACTCTAACAGAGTTGAATATTGTTTTATTTTAATAAAAGTGACGGCATTTTTGAATGATGAAATGGGTTGGAGATGCATAAGCAGTCGGGGATATTTAAACATTAAACTGAGCCTTTGTTGTTTGTTTGGCCCCATTGAACTGTCTTTGAGTGGAACAAATTGGATTTCTCCTGTATGGAATTGGGAAGACTCCTGAAATTCCCCTGGATAAATTAAAACTCACATAGTGATTGCTCAGCACCCAGAAGCATGTCAAGATCATGACCACATCAGTATAACTCCACTCACACAGCCCTTCAAACATGCAGCCTCTTATCATCTGGAGCAGACCAGGTCAAAGCGAAGACAAAGTGTGGAACGGGGTTAGGATTTGAGTTTTGTTTAATAAATAAGTTATATTCTGCTAGCTGTCATTGTCTTGCCCACAAATAAGATCAGTGATGATCTGTCACTGTGTTCTCAGCACTTTGGGAATGTTTCTGCAATATGAACTCAACAGTCACAAGTCATAGTCCTTTGTTCCATTGGGGTAAAGTGATATGTGTGGGAATGTAGCGCATATAATTCATAACTCATATGCAATAGATGCATCTGGCCCCTAATTGTAAGGCATCCTGTGTGAGATAAGAACCTTTCTTCCACTTAGTAAAAAATTTGACATATTGCAATTACAAGTGTACACTACGGTAGGCCAGAATTTTCCTGTCCCGCCCGCCACAGGAATTGTAGTGGGCGGGGGGCAGACCATGCAAAGGTCCATTGACCTCGGGTGGGATTCTCCGGTTTTGAGGCGAGCTTGGCTGGAGATTCCCGCCCTGCATCTCTATTTCACCAATCAGACACAAAATATGAGATTCATTTGTACCAAGTTTTTGTTTACTCATTTGCACTTTTTAAGTTAGAAAATAATTCATATTATGGCTAGCTTGGCGCAACTGGTTTGAAACTCAGGCTGTTAACAAAAAGTGCAGTTTGTGTCATTCAGTGAGACACGTAAGAGTTCATCGACTGCACAATACTGAAAATGACTGATAACAATTATATTAACACACATACTCTTAGTTCAATGTATTTATCTTGGAGTTTATACTGAAAGTGCTGAACAGCAACATTGCATAGTTCATAATTTCATAAGATATAAGAGCAGAATTAGGCCATTCGGCCCATCGCGTCTGCTCCACCCCATTCGATCATGGCTGATATGCTCTTCATCCCCATTTTGCTGTCTTCTCCCCATAACCCTTCAACCCATTACCAATTAAAAATCTATCTAACTCCTCCTTAAATTTACTCCTCTCCCAGCATCCACCGCACTTTTGGGTAGCGAATTCTACAGATTCACAACCTTTTGGGAGAAATAGTTTCTCCTCAACTCTGTTTTAAATTTGCTACCCGTTATCCGAAGACTATGGCCTCTCGTCCTAGAATGCCCCACAAGAGGAAGCATCCGCTCCATGTCTACTTTATCCATATCTTTTATCATCTTGTATACCTCAATTTGATCTCCCCTCATTCTTCTAAATTCCAGAGGTTATACGCCTAAACAGAGAATGTTTTCAAGATCAAGATTTTCAAGTTGGGTCAGATCTCAAACAATGATGAGACAGAGTACAGGAATAAGATAGAGAATCCTGTGAACTGGTGCGACAACAATAAGCTCTCCCTCAATGTAAGTGAAATGAAGGAGATAGTCATCGACTTCAGGAAGCATAGTAGAGGACATGCTCCTGTCTATATCAACGGGGCGAAGTAGAAATGGTCGAAAGCTTCAGGTTTTTAGGTGTCCAGATCACCAACAACCTGTGCTGGTTCCCCCATGTCCACACTATAGTTAAGAAAGCCCATTAATGCCTCCACTTTCTCAGGAGACTAAGGAAATTTGGCATGTCAGCTACGACTCTCACGGCTTTTACAGATGCACCATAGTAAGCATTCTCTCTGGTTATATCACAGCTTTGTATAGCTCCTGCTCTGCACAAGACCGCAAAAAACTACAGAAGGTCGTGAATGTAGCCCAATCCATCACGCAAACCAGCCTCCCATCCATTGACTCTGTCTACACTTCCTGCTGACCCGGCAAAACAGCCAACATAATTAAGGACCCCATGCACCCCGGACATTCTCTCTTCCACCATCTTCCGTCGAGAAAAAGATACAAAAGATCTGAGGTCATGTATCAACCGACTCAAGAACAGCTTCTTCCCTGCTGCCATCAGATTTTTGAATGGACCTATCTTGCATTAAATTGATTTTTCTTTATACCCTAGCTATGACTATAACACTGCATTCTGCACTCTCTCGTTTCCTTCTCAATGAACGGTATGCTTTTCTGTAGAGCGCACAGGAAACAGTACCTTTCACTGTATACTAATATATGTGACAATAATAAATCAAATCAAAGAATATAGTTCAATCTCTCTTCATACAACAAAACCCCTCATATCCGGAATCAATTTAGTGAACCTCCTTTGAGGTTGCATGGTATAAATTTGATTTGATCTTGATTTAATTTGATTTGATTTATTATTGACACATGTATTGGTATACAGTGAAAAGTACTGTTTCTTGCGCACTATACAGACAAAGCATACTGTTCATAGAGAAGGAAATGAGAGAGTGCAGAATGCAGTATTACAGTCATAGCTAGGGTGTAGAGAAAGATCAACTTAATGCGAGGTAGGTCCATTCAAAAGTCTGGGAAGAAGCTGCTCTTGAGTCGGTTGGTACATGACCTCTTTTTCCCGACAGAAGAAGGTGGAAGAGAGAATGTCCAGGGTGTATGGAGTCCTTGATTATGCTGTCTGCTTTGCTGAGGCAGTGGGAAGTTTAGACAGAATCAATGGATGGGAGGCTGGTTTGCGTGGTGGATTGGGCTACATTCACGACCTTTTGTAGTTTCCTACGGTCTTGGACAGAGCAGGAGCCATACCAAGCTGTGATACAACTGGAAAGACTGCTTTCTATGGTATAAACATTGTACTTGTAACCTCAGACTGTCATGTATGGTTCAGAAGGAAACGTGACTGAGGCCATTGGATTATGGTAGTTAAGTGAGACAAATTTATATTTTAATGTAAAATATCCAGCAGGATTTTACTTGTGTTTTGACGACCAGCCTGCACAATTTGTTCTGCTTGCAATGCGGACCATTAGTTTATGGTGCCTGAGTTAAATTCAGTTCTTACGATATCTGGAGTTAGAGGCAGTACATGGTACTCAAATTCCATGGGGCGAGTTTTCCTGTTCCGCCCACCACGGGAATTGTAGCGGGTGCGGGGCGGACCATGGAAAGATCCGTTGACCTTGGGATTTTCCGGTTTTGGGGCGAGCATGACTGGAAAATCCTGCCCCGTGATTCTGTCCATTTTTTCAATGAAATTTGGAGATCAGTGAGTCTGATGTTAAAGTTAGTTGAATTTGGGATTATTGTTGTCAGTGAGGAATGAACATTATTTACTAGGTTCCAGATGACTGGATACCTCCCTCACTTACAGCATTATCTTACATGCTGAGGATGTGTTAGATTCATCAGTGCTTTCAGTTCAAAGGCCAACGATATGATAGAAAAACCCTTCAGCAAAGAATTTTTGTTCATACTTTCTCCCCAAGGATCCAATTAATAGAGTTGAAGCACGAGACAAATGAAATACATCATAACATTGTAGTAAGTAAGACTGTCCATTAGTTCGCCCCAAATTAACCATCAAATTTGGAATTATTTATCCAAGGTAAGGGAGGCGTTCCCCCCAAAAAAGTTCTAAGTGCTGAATTTGTGGGAAAAATGATGCAAATCATAATTGTTTTATCAGTGGGAGTTCAGACTCGAATCTCCCACACTCTGTGCAATGCAGAGGTCACAATCGTGAATATCATTAAAAGCTCTGGGACGGGGCCTATTCACACTGGAGTCTGACAGTTCCGGATCTCTGTGCATGCGCAGTGGCCCTGAGCTGTCAGCCTGCAGTTTGCTGGCCAGCTCAATCGCTGACCAGCCTGGGACCCTTGCAGTGCTGCCCCTCCACCACCCTGCGCCACCCCCACCAGCGCCCCCCGCCCCCCGCCCCCCCCACAGCCCAATCGCAGCCCCACGACCATTCCCGGGCCAGCCCCAAATCAACCCGTCCAGAGTGCCCCGATCTCCAGCCAACCCCCCGCCCAGCAGTGATGTACCCCCTCCACCCCAGCAGACCCCCACCATGGGAGGCAGCCCCACTCAAGGAGGCAGACCCCCCCTACCCTGGCAGGCCCCCATCCATGGGAGGCAGACACTCCCCCCCCCCCCACCCTGGCCGACTCTCCCCACAGGAGGCAGAACCCCCCCACCCTGGCCGACTCTCCCCATGGGAGGCAGGCCTCCCCGGCAGACACCAACCCATGCCCGCCCCGATCGCTGGCCTCCCTCCAGCCCTGACTGATCCTGTCTGCAGAGTGGCAGTGGGACCACCCCACCTCCACCGATCACCCCCTAGGCCCCATCCCCACTGGCCCTGCCACCAATGCCCCCCCTTTGTAGTGCCCCCCAGACCCCACCCCCTTGGCACTGCCCCATGCCCTGTGCGAACTGCCAAAGTGCCCCCTGGGCATGGGCACTTTGCCCCTTGGGCACTACCAGTGTGCACGTGCCCAGGGGGCACCCACCCCTCTGCCGCCCGACCCCTGGGGAAGCTCCAATTGCCCCCTTCATTCCCTCTAATTCCCCGAAAGCGAGGAGCTACTCTTAGCCCCGCTGGAGTGAAATTGTACTGACAGGGTGAGAGATGCAATCGGGCCCGGAGAATTCAGTCCCAGGCCCGATAATTACATTTAAATCACATTATAATAAGATTAAAATAACTTACCTGGTGTTCCCGCCGGTTGCCTGCGTGGTCCCGACCGCGCCGGATTTCCGTCGCTGGGAGATGCGCGTGCGTCAGGAACACATGCGCGAATCCCGCGAATCGGCACACGCGTGAATCTCCCGACCTGACCTGCCAAAGAATTAGCGCGTCGGAATGGGAGAATCGCCCCCCACGTTCTTCATTCTCTCTCTTCCCAACTTCCAGTGAAACAGACATTTTTTTGTGTAACCAGAATGACTCAAAATGGGATGAAACAACTCAATGGTGAACATTAAGAGTGTTTTCTAACAAGGGAGGCGATCCATTTGCTCAATAGTTGGTGCAACAACATACATCTTTATGATTATTAATGCTCTTGAATTTCTATATTGCAAGTTCCACCATCTTGGTATTGCCATCCAGACTGGAAAAGGAAAGCAAAGAGCTTATTTTGATGAATAACATGACCTCACCTTTCTTTTGTGGTCTTAGGAAGTTCCAAAAGCATGGCTCTCTGCAACCCTGGGAGGGTCAGGTCAAAGAAGATCCTAGAGGTAGTCAGCCAATGGAATTCACTACCACAGAAAGTAGTTGAGGCCAAAACATTATAAATTTTCAGGAAGCTTGTTGAGGCAAAGGGAATCAAAGGATACGAGGGGAAGGTGGGATCAGGCTGTTGAGTTGGATGATCAGCTATGATCATAATGAATGGTGGAGCAGGCTCGAAGAGCCTCCTCCTGCACTTATTTTCTTCGTTTCCACGTTAAGGAAAGGAAAGAGAGAGAGAAAGAAAACTGATAACATGGGAAAATATTTTTAAGAACTTTAGATAATACATGGTAGAAACCTAATGACGTCCCAACCCACATTGCATGCATTCCAACCATGACTATCAATGACAGGGTCTCTGAACAAGTGCCAAAAATTGAGTTCATTAACCACAACTGGCACCAGTTTCCAATCTGAGAAGTACATTTCTATGTCAATATGTAGTATCTGATAGGAGGGCAGATAAAACTGAAATGCATTCTTTCCATTAGTTAGAGAAGGTATTTAATTACGTTGATTTCCTTGAATAAGGGACCTCAAGGCTAAAAGAAGCTTGGACCGAATCTTCCTCTGGGCTCAGGAAACCTGACATATGCACATTCATGGCTCACAAGCTGCACACCTGACCCATGCATGACTTTACACACCATTTTTGTCTTTCCACACTGGAGTCGGGTTTGCGGTGCAGTTTGTGAACTGTGTTGGGGTGTATAAGGAATGTGGGTGTGGAAGTGGGCCTGTTAGAATGCCTGCCTTGGTTATCCAAGTATCCCTACTCCCAACAGTTTTTAAAAGCCTCTTAAACCTCACCCTTCACCTCGCTCACCTCCCCATCTTTCATGACCCTTCAGATTGCCCATGCCACCTATGCCATCTCTATTCCCCATCATGTACCCTTCATAGCCAATCACCAAGTATACACTATTGTACACTATGTAACGTTCTCAAATTTGATGCAACATCAATGAAAAATATTTTACATTCCTTGGAAACAATAAAACTTATCATTGATATTGGAAAAATGCATTCTGCCATGTAAAAAACCTTGTGATGCATATTGTAACTTGTGACAACAAACCAGAAACCATATCAAAGGGGCAGTTTGTTATTACAACTTCTTAAAACTGTCACTCATTCTCAAAGGAATGGAACAGCTACTGTGCTGAAACCCATTAGCACTTGAAACTTAGCCAAGCATTGACAATAGCCACAGCTGTCTAAATAAAAGTCTGTGTTCTGGGAAGAAAAGAACAGAAAATGCTTATTTCAATTTCAAAGCAATGTAAGGTGGTTAGATTTTTTCAAAGTGTCAAAATCAGAATGTAAGGAGCTTAATTTATTATTATGTCCAAAATAGTACTTTTATCAGCCAAATCACAGTAAAAAAAATTACAGCACAGCTTGACTGGACATTTTGCAAAGTTTTTCACTACATGCATGACCATCCATGCGCTGAAATGTGCCTCTGTACCTAATTGTGCATCTTCACACCCACACTGCTTTTCCCTTTGGGAAATAGTGGGAAAAGTAGTCAAAGGATTCTCAAGCTGATTATCAACCCGTTAAACCGTGCTACGAATGCTCCTCCCATGCTGAACAAGTCCTAGCATTGGTTTAATTAATTTGACAGATTGTATGTAACTAGTAGTATACTGCATGAATCAGTGCTAAGGGGAGTTAGCTACTTACAATACATATTAGTGATTTAGACAAAGAGACAGAGAGTAACGTACCTAAGTTTACTGATGATTAAATTTAGGTGGGAATGCAAGCTGTGAGGAGGAAACAAGGGCACTCTGTCTCCTGTGGAAACATATTTATGCATTTATGGAATGTATGTGTTGTTGCCAAGTCCAGCATCTCAACTTGTCCTTGAGAAGGTGACTTAGAGCTCCTTCTTGACCCACTGTAGTTCAGGTGGTAAAGATCCTACCTATAAGCGCTGTGGGACAAAGTTCCAGGATATTGATCTAGTAATGATGAAAGAATGATGACATAGTTCCAAGTCAGGATGGTGTGTGGCTTGGAGAGGAACTTGGAAGTGATGGTATTCACATGCATCTACTACCCTTGTTTATCTAGGTGGTAGAGGTTGTGGATTTAGAAGGTGTTGTCAAAAGAGGCTTGCGAGTTACTCATGTGCCTTTTTTAGATGCTACACTATGTTGCCACTGTGCACCAATGGTGGAGGGAGTGAATGTTTGGCCTGGTTAATTGGATGTCATTCAAATGGGTTGCTTTGTCCTCAGTAATGTCAAGCTTCTGGAGTGTTGATTTGATTTGATTTCTTATTGTCACATGTATTAACGTAGTGAAAAGTATTGTTTCTTGCACGCTATACAGACAAAGCATACCATTCATAGACAAGGAAACAAAAGAGTGCAGAATGTAGTGTTACAGTCATAGCTAGGGTGTAGAGAAAGATCAACTTAATGTGAGGTAGGTCCATTCAAAAGTCTGATGACAGCAGGGAAGAAGCTGTTCTTGAGTCGGTTGGTACATGACCTCAGACTTTTGTATCTTTTTTCCGATGGAAGAAGGTGGAAGAGAGAATGCACAGGATGCGTGGGGTCCTTAGTTATGCTGGCAGCGGGAAGTGTAGACAGAGTCAACGGATGGGAGGCTGGTTTGCGTGATGCAGCTGCACTCATCTAGGCAAGTGGATAGTATCCCATTACTCTCCTGACATGTTTCATGAAACTGTGGAAAGGCTTTGGGAAGTCAAAAGGTGATTGTAGAATTCCCAACTTCTGACTTGTAGCCACAGTATTTATGTGATTTGTCCAGTTAAGTTTTCGGTCAATGGTGATCTGAAGGTTGACAATGGTGAGAAATTCTATTGAACATCAAGGGGAGAAGGTCACATTATCTCTTGCTGGAGATAGGGATATAAAAATATAAGAGATAGGAGCAGGAGAAGACCATACAACCCCTCGAGCCTGCTCCACCAATCAGAACAATCATGGCTGATCTTTGACTTCAACTCCACTTTCCCACCAATTCCCCATATCCCCTGAGAGACCAAAAACCTTTCAATCTCAGACTTAACCATATTAAATGGTGGAGTATCCACAACGTTCCGGGGTAGGAAATTCCAAAGTTCCATAACCCTTTGAGTTAAGAAATTTCTGATTTGTTTATCCTGAGACTGTGGCCCGTGTTTTGGATTCTCCAGCCTGGGTTAACAAAGGATCTAGCCTGTCAATCCCTTTCAGAATCTTGTATGTTTTAATGAGATCACCATTCATTCCTCTAAACCCGAGGAATATAGGCCCAGTTTGCTCAGTCTCTCATCAGTGGCTGACTATCTCAATCCTGGGATCAATCTCATCTCAAATTTACAATCTATATGACTTAGACAAAGAAACAGAGAGTAATGTATCGAAGTATAACCTTTCTTAAATATCAAAACTGAAAACCACACGCAGTAATCCAGGTATAGTCTCACCAAAGCCTGGTACAATTGCAGCAAGACTTCTTTATTCTTGTTCTCTCAACACCTTGCAACAAAGGGCAACATGTCTTTAGTCTTCTTAATTGCTTGCTGTACCTGAATGTTAGCTTTCTGTGTTCCTTGTGCAAGTGCACCAAAGTCTCTCTGAACATCAACATTTACAAATTTTTTGCCTTTTAAAAAATATTCTACTCTCATGGCCAAAGTGAATAACCTCTCACTTCTCCACATTATATCCCATTTGCTACCTTGATGCCCACTCACGTAACCTGTTTATATCTCTATGCAGCCTCCTTGTTTCCTCCTCACAGCTTGCATTCCCACCTAGCTTTGTATCATCAGCAAAATTAGATACAATACTCTGTCTCTTTGTCTAAATTATTAATATAGGTTATAAATAGCTAACTTCCCTTTGCACTGACTCTTGCTGTATGCCACTAGTTACATGCAGCCTGCCAAATTGAAAATCCCCTATGCATCTCTGCTCTTTGCTTCCTGTCCATTATCTAACCCCCTACTCATGCTAATATATTTTTTACAGAATCCCTACAGTGCCGAGGGAGGCCATTCGGCCCATCAAGTCTACAACAACCACAACCCCACCCAGGTCCTATCCCCATAACCCCATGCATTTACCCTAGCTCGGCCCCCTGACACTATGGGCCAACTTAGCAGGGTCAATCCACCTAACTTGCGCATCTTTGGACTGATTATATTATCCCAACTCCATTTGTCCTTACATTGCATGTTAATCCTTTGTGTGGCACATTATTGAATTCCCTATTTGAAATCCAAGTATACTATATTTACTGATTCCCCCTTATCTACCCTACTAGCTACATCCTCAAAAAACTCCAATAACTTTGCCAAACCCGATTTCCCTTTTATAAAACCATGTTGCCTCTGTCTGATGTTACAACGATTTTCTAAGTGCATTGTTAAGACTTCCTTGATAATAAATTCCAATACCTTCCCAGTGCCCAATGGTAGGCTAACTGGCCTGTAGTTCTCTATTTTCTCTCTCCCTCCTTTCTTGAACAGCAAAATGATCATTGCTTGACATTTGACTGACAAAAATGTTATTTGCCACGGATCAGCCCCAGCTTGAATACTGTCCAAGCCTTGCCACAAGCATGTATGGACTGCTTCCGTTATATGAGGAGTTGCAAATGAACATGATCATTTGGCAATCAGTAGAGAACATCCCCATTTCAGATCTTATATCGGAGTGAAGATCATTCATGAAGTAGCTGAAGATGGTTGGGCCTAAAACACTACGCTGAGGAACTCACACAGCAATGTCCTGGGACTGAGATTGGTCTCCAACAACTGCAACCATTTTCCTTTTTGCTAGCCAATAAAGGGCTTTCCCCCAGATTCCCACTGACTTCAGTTTTACTGGGGCTCCTTGATGCCACACTCAGTCAAACGTTACCACGATGTCAAGGGCGGTCACTTTCAACTCGCCTCTGAAGTTTAGTCCTTTTGTTCATGTTTGAACAAAGGCTGTAACGAGGTCGAGAACAGCGTGGTCCTGGCAGAACCCAGACTAAGCATTGGTAAGCAGGTTATAATTGAGAGGAGGCTGATGGAGGAGGAATTCATTGGATTAGATTTGTCCTGCTTTTTATGACCAGGACCTACCAGAGCAAATTTCCACACTGTTGGCTAGGTGTCAGTGTTGTACCTGCACTAGAAGAGCTTGGCTATTGGTGCCACCTGTTCTAGAGCACAAGTCTTCAGCATTGGGGCCGGGATGTTGTCAGGGCGTTTGCCTTAGCCAGTGCACTCAATTTTTTCTTTATACCACGTGGCTTGAATTGAGTTGGCTGAAGACTGGCATTTGTGATGTTGGGAGCATCAGAGGAAGGCTGAGATGATTCATCCTCTTGGTACTTTTGGCTGAATAGAATTGCAAGGACATCAGTCTTGTCTCCTGGATTCACATGCTGGGCCCACCCAAAATGTGAATATTCGTGGAGCCCATTTGTTGTATAATTGTCCACCATTATTCACAACTGGATTTGGCAGCACTGCAGAGTTCTGATCTAACTCATTGGCTGTGAGATGATTTAGGTTTGCCCACAGCATGCTGCTTCTGCTGTTCAATATGCAGATAGTCCTGTGTTGTAACTTCACTAGCTCCAGTGGTTACTACTGAGGATCGGGAGCACTCCCTCAACAATCACCCTCACTCAAAGCAACAACTTCACTCAGACATTTATTTTGGATCTGAGAAAGTGGACCATGGGCAGGATTTTATGACCTCGTAAAATCCCGCCCGAGGCCAACAAAGAATTCCGTTCTGCGAGGCGGTAAAATTCCAGCCCATATCTCCCAATAGGAAAGCAACTATTAAGAGAAGTTACCTCTTCCCAGATAGCCTGTTGAATAATTTGTTGGCCAAGTTATAACCACCTGCATATTATAAATGTCCAGAGGGTCTCTCTTCAAACATCATATCTTCCCACTTTCAGAAAATACAGGAGAGGTGGGTTCTTATACTGCATGCAGAAGACTACAAGAGGTGTTATACTTTACTTATTTACAAGGTTATTACAGAATTATTTAACACGTAATATACTTTAAAGTGGATAAGTACATCACAACATTAATGATTATCAAAGAAAAGTCTTAGTTTTGATACAGAATCCAATAAAAGACTTTTAAAAATATAATGCTACAGTTAATATCAGTTAAAGATACCATTAATAGTCAAAGAAATGCTCCCTGAATCCCTGAGTGAATCAGTTGCTGGGCAGTTGGATACAAAAGCTGTCTGCTTTACAATACAGTAGGAGTTTTAACAACACCAGGTTAAAGTCCAACAGGTTTATTTGGTAGCAAATGCCATTAGCTTTTGGAGCGCTGCTCCTTCGTCAGATGGAGTGGCTATCTGGAGAGCAGATATCCACTCCATCTGACGAAGGGGCAGCGCTCCGAAAGCTAATGGCATTTGCTACCAAATAAACCTGTTGGACTTTAACCTGGTGTTGTTAAAACTCTTACTGTATTTACCCCAGTCCAACACCGGCATCTCCACATCATGCTTTACAATATCCAGGCCCTCAACAACCAGAGAATTTTCTCTTTGCACAAATATACTTTATTCATAGAATATCTGCAAAGTATTACAAACATTCCAAAATGGCCTCACACAAAGTGCAATAATATTCAGATTCTTTATATATCTCATGTTGCTCTCTGAGGTGCTCCAATACAGTCAGAGAAACATTACAAACATTTCAAAATGGTCACTACAAATGGTGTTTAGAAGTTGTCGACATAGAACAAGTTGCACTCTGAAGTGCTTCAATACGACTGATAATTTTTACTGTATATATTCAGTGAGTCATTCAGCCTGAGGGAATTCTGTTCCCCTCAGTTCACTGTGGTTGAAAGGTCTTAGACAGCGACCTTCCCCATTGCACCTCTGCAGTAGCTGCCCCAAGCTTTAGCGCATCCCTCAGCACATAGTCCTGAGCTTTGGAATGTATCAGTCTGCAACACTCGGTCGAGGACAACTCCTGCAGTCATCAATCAGAGAAATATTGAGGGGTTTTTAGTAACCTTCTACAATGGCCGGAACTCTACCACCTCTCCTGCCACGGAATCAATGTAGGCGAAGGTCCGACAATGGAAATCTCCGTTGACCTCGGGCAGGAATTTCCGGTCTCGCCCAAGCAAGGCCGTAAAATCCCACCCATTATCTCTGATTTTTTTGAGACGACATTGGAACATTTATGCCCTTCCAAACCAGATTACATCATTCTTTGGCAGTAAACGGTGTTACCTCTTTGACTAAACTCCTCCCCTAGATTTGTCCTTATTATTCACTATCATTTAATTTTTTTAATGGTTTTATTATATCCATGCTGAGAGCCTGATAGATGGTCATCATGATCTTAAGCGTGTCCTTAATATCTTTCCTGTTTACCGCCAACTGTTCCGTTTCTTAATAAAGGTGATTTTAAACCTTTAGCACAGAAATAGAGATTTTTAAGGTCTGTCTTCTTAATAGTGAAGCAGTGCCATCCTAGGTTTTCTTAAAGTTTCTTTGAAAGCGAATGCAGGACTCTTCCAAAATTCCTTCTTTTAGTGTGAAGAGAACTGGAAAGTCCCCAGTGTTACTTTGTGCGTAGCACATGTGAGGTCTGTTTGACATCTGTTGGAAGCAGAGCTGTGAGTAGTGTTGTCTTGTGTATGTTTTAAGGTTTCTCGGTAAAATCGGCTATCCATGAATGTGTCCATTTTCTCAGTTCTGAAGTATAATGTCCTAAATATGTATGAATTCTGCCTGTTTATTCATTTATATCCTTCAGAGATTGATCGCTTGATGGTTCTAATTTAGGGCGGGATTTTATGGCCTCACTCGTCCCGAACCCATAAAATCCCACCCAAGGTCAACAGATCTTTCCATGGTCCGCCCCTAGCCTTCTCCAATTCCCATGGCGAGCGGGCCGGTTAAATTCCGGCCATAGAGTGAGGCTCACACTGCACCATTCGGGTACAGATTATGTTTGAATACTAAGCTGAAGCTGCTGATAGTCCACATTGCCTCATGGATGTCCATTTGAGTTGCTAGCTGTGTTCTGAATCTATCCCATTTATCA
This sequence comes from Mustelus asterias, assembly GCF_964213995.1. Taxonomy (NCBI): domain Eukaryota; kingdom Metazoa; phylum Chordata; class Chondrichthyes; order Carcharhiniformes; family Triakidae; genus Mustelus; species Mustelus asterias. The sequence continues at coordinate 45,806,247 of NC_135809.1, read as the reverse complement.
CAGCCTGACATAGTCATAATCACCAGAATATATATTAGAGACAGTGGCCCAGACATCATGATGGAGATAGGTGGTGGACTATTACTGTGTAATGGTCTTTCCCACCAACACTGTCACAGAACAGATGTACTTGCAACAAGTAGATTTGTGAGGACAAGGTGACTAAGTTTTTCCTCATGGTCTCTCATGTTGGTCTCTCACCCCCAGCTGTCGCAGGTCCAGTATGTCCTTCAGGCCTCAGCCAGCTGGGTCAGTAGTGATGCTACCAAACCAATCTTAGTGATGGGCATTGAGACACCCAGGATATATTCTGTGCCCTTGCTACCCTCAATACTTCTTCCAAGTGTTGTTCAATGTGGAAGGGTACTGATTCGTCAGCTGAGACCGTGTGATAAGTGCTGGTTGCCTTGTCCATGCTCAACCTGATGCCGTGAGATTTTATGCTGAACACTCCCAGGGCCATTTTCTCCTGACGGGATACCACCATGTCACCACCTTTGATGGATCTGTCCTGCTGGTGAGACAGGACTTACCCTGGGATGAAAATGGGGGACTCTGAGACATTGGCTCTCAGGTATGATTTGGTGATTATGACTATGTCAGGCTGTTGTTCGACTATAGTCCGTAGGGAAACTTTTCCAATTTTGATACAAGTCCCCAAATATTACTGAGAAGAACATTTATCAAGTCAACTCGGCAAGTTGTGCTCTTGTAATGTCCAGTGTCTCGGCCAATACAAGGTGACACATCCAGTTTTATTCTCATTGTTTCTCGTAGCAGTTCAATACAACTGAATGATTTGCTGGGCCATTTCCGAGTGTTGCTAAGAATCAATCACATTGCTATGACTTGGAGTTCCATTTTGGTCAGAATGGGTAAGAACCAATATCACCTCAAATTTCCCTTTGCTGTCCATTGTCTGTTTGTTGCACTGCCCAGTCCCTTTAAGATTCCTGTGCTGTCACGTACACGCATGTCTTAAAGTGAACATTGGATGTGTGCAGCCTCTTTGAACTACACAAAGCGTTCATGTCATTGTGATACTTGAAAGAGTGCTTGCTCATTATTCTAATGTTTCTCAGAGCTCAACCCATTCAATATTACTCTGTGTCCCAGTAAAGGTGCAGAATGTAGAGGAATGAAAATGTACAAATCCAGCCAAAATATCACAAATAGAGGAAGGATCAAGATTCGCGTGACATGTTGGAATGAAGATAGTTATATGTCACTTTGCAAATATTTATCTGTCCCTTACATCGTATCAACAGTGCCAGCTTACAGTAAACAGTAATTTAAGAATCTCTGTTTTATTATGCTGCTCCTGCATCTTCTCTTGGCTCCAAGAGGTTCAGGTTTCCTTTCCACTTGGAAGAAATCTAAACCAGCAGAGAGCCGAGCCTTTCATTGTCATTGAACATGGAGAAGAAATTAGAATTCTGATTACTTTGCCCTAGGTTTGCGTTTGGTGAAAGACTGAAGCCAATTTGAAATGAGCTGAGCAACATTCTGTGCTGCTACCCTATACCCTCTTGCAAACAAGCGATAAACCAAGATTTCAGATTGCTTAGGTTTGGTCGACAGCGGCAATTTGGACAACAGGAGTTGCTGAGTTTTGGCACGGAAGCTGGAATTTGAAGGATGCCCACCTTCATCCTGAGCAGAGGGGGAAAGCAATGTGGACCTTTTATTGGAATGGCAGCATCAGAAAATAGTACAAATGGCAGAATTTTCCAATCTCATCCCCTAAGATTTTGTTCCCATGGATTCCTGAATATGTAGTCAAGCACGATTTCAGATTTCTGGCTGCACCTAGCTGAACGCTATTACTCCAAAGGGGGACTATTGCCCCAATGTCCCATGATGCAGTCACTGATCTTTGGCCGTCTTGTTGGATATTCAGGCCCTCTTAGATTATCAGCGCATTCTTTGAGCCCTCTTCACTTAAAGTATACCACCCAGAGCCCTCTTCTTATCTGGAGCATTTTTTTCCTGAGAAAAATGGTCCCGCCTGCCATGGGAATAGTAGCGGGCGGGACAGCACCATGCAAAGGTCCGTTGACCTCGGGCGGGTCTTGGGGCGAGCGAGGCCGGAAAATCCCGCTCGAAGTGTTTGTTCCTCTGTAGTCGAAAATTTCTGATGCCACTGAAGTGTCATTAGAATTGAAGCAAAGCCATATTTCTGCCTTCAGTAGTGACTGCTGATGCCACTGTAAGCTGCGGAGTTGGCCAATTTATGCAGACACATGTAAACAGAGTCTACAATGCTTCAGAGAAGAGTGGAAAAATCAGACTGGATAAATGTTAAGCTCCAAATGGACTATGTGGAGGGCAGAGAGATAACCAAAGTGATTGAGGGATATGGGACAAAGGGGAGTATTTGGTTGCAAATCAGCTGAATTAGAATGTCTGAATAGAGTTGAGGGTCTAAATGGCCTACTTCTGTTCCGATGTTCCTAGAACAAAGCTGGAGGGAGAGTTGGGAGGGGGTGTAGGATGGGACAATAGAGGGTTGTGAGGGCAGGAAATTAAATGGGAAAATGCAGACAACTAGTGCAGCAGCAAAGTCGTTCATTTCTTACATGACAAGTCAAAAAGGCTGTTAAAAGTCATTAAGGCTTCTTGGCTTTATGAACAAAGTCATACGTCAGAATTCTACCGCCCCGCCCGCCAGGGAATCGAAGCAGGTGAGGGGCGGACAATGGAAATGTCCGTTGTCCTCAGGTGGGATTTTCCAGTCTCGTTCGAGCAAGGCCATAAAATCCTACCGATAGAGTACAAAAGCAAGGAAGTTATACAAACCCTTTATAAACACTGATTAGGTCCTAGCTGGAGTATTGTGTTCAATTCTGGGCATCACATTTTTGGATAAATGCAAGGCCTTAAGGATGTGAAAGAGGAGATTTATTCGAACGGTCAGAGGCAACATGAGGAAGATACATTTCACACAGAACAATAAAAGCTACTTAGTTCATTGAGAGCAGAGGTGAGTAACTCCAACTGCCAATGGACTGGATCTCAAAACAAGATTTTGTTCCCATGGATTCCTGAATAGTAGTCTGCACGTTCTCCCCGTGTCTGTATGGGTTTCCTCCGGGTGCTCTGGTTTCCTCCCACAGTCCAAAAAGACGTGCTGGTTAGGTGCATTGGCCATGCTAAATTCTCCCTCAGTGTACCCAACCAGGCGCCAGAATGGGGCGACTAGGGGATTTTCACAGTAATTTCATTGCAGTGTTAATGTAAGCCTACTTGTGACACTAATAAATAAATGTAAAACTTTTTTTAAAACTTCAATTGAATTAGCTAGAATTCAATTGTAAATAAAGCAGCCTCAGATAGAAAGAGATAGGGAAAATGAAAATGACAAACTCAAATTGGAAAAAAATGGAAAAAGAAAGAACAAAATAAATAGAAATGCCAAAATTTGAAACTTTATTCCAGAGAGAAAGGGAGGAAAGATATAAAGAATGGGGAGGAGAGTTTGAAAAAGAGAAAGAAATTAGACAGCATGAACGAGCTAGAGAAAAGTTATGTTATGGTGTGAAAGAGTGCCTTATAGTTTGGATGAGAAATCGAGTCCCATTCCAAGTTTTGATATGACAAAGGTTCTTTGCATCGCCTAAATTCACTAAAGGCAGAATTGAGAGATATTTCATCTCTATTTGAAAAGATAGCTACAAATTTAAAGATACATGGATTCTCATTTTGTAAAACATTTTGTTTGGGAAGGCTATGGATGTATATTCTATCCTTTCAGAAAAAACAATCTTCAGGTTATGAGGTAGGTCAAAATTCCTAGGTTAATAATTACTAATTTATCCTTGAAGAATATTAGTTGAAATTTTGGTCTTTAAAGAAGAGATTAGGTCACACCTGGAAGACCATCGGCTTTCTAAGGTACAAGAAGCAGCAGTTCTGGCAGATAGGTATGATAGATCACTGGGGAAGGAGATCGCCATTGGTAACCCCACAAGGAAGCTGGAGGAATAGAAAAGAGTCTAGCTTTATGGAGAAGGCTCTTCCAGTTAATAGAAATGATAGTGCAGAGGACAAAAGAAAAGTAAAGAAACCAATATGTTTTATTGCAGTAAGACAGGGCATCTTGAAGCCCATTGTTGGAAGCTGAATGGTAAAGTGGTGGCCGTAATAGGAACACTCAAGGAGTCTTTAAAAAAAGGTTGCAGCTGAAAAGAAAATGGGTGCTAAAATCATGAGAATAATATAAGTGAAACATGTTCCCTTACAACCTACTAGAGAGGGGAAGATGGCACAGGATAGACAAGCTAATTCTTCCTTTTCCACTGCTAAAGTGAGTCAGGCTACCAGAGGTTTTAGAGGTTTTGTTTCAAAGGGAGAAGTGCTTCCTTACTCCTCCAACAAAACAAATAAACAAACTAGTATTTTGAGAGATACGGGACAGACCAGTCATTGATGGTGGCTGATGATGCAATTTATGTTCCAGATCTTCCAGTCCTGCTGCTGTCAACTGGGTCCCTTGTTGTTTTCACCCTCTACCCTGGAGAAACCATGGCGTGGTGAATGAAATCCATCAGGACGATTGGAAGATCCTGCCGGCACGAACGGCTGGAAAATCCCACCCACTGTAAATGAGTTTATCTTTCTAACCTCGTAAAGTAAAGTTTCTTTTTTGTTTGTACGAAGCCCGTGAAATAGAACATAGAACATAGAACAGTACAGCACAGAACAGGCCCTTCGGCTCACGATGTTGTGCCGACCTTCATCTGAAACCAAGATCAAGCTATCCCACTCCCTACCATCCTGGTGTGCTCCATGTGCCTATCCAATAACCGCTTAAATGTTCCTAAAGTGTCTGACTCCACTATCACTGCAGGCAGTCCATTCCACACCCCAACCACTCTCTGCGTGAAGAACCTACCTCTGATATCCTTCCTATATCTCCCACCATGAACCCTATAGTTATGCCCAATGGACTGGATCTCAAAACAAGATTTTGTTCCCATGGATTCCTGAATAGTCTGCACGTTCTCCCCGTGTCTGTATGGGTTTCCTCCGGGTGCTCTGGTTTCCTCCCACAGTCCAAAAAGTATCTTGTGGCTTTATTCTTTTAGCAGGCATTTTGAATCTCAAATTTTGAATACTTTAAACAAAATGTTTTTGGTTCCTAATCGAATCGTACCAAAAACCTGAAAAAGTGATAGAAGAGCTACCAGTAACAGACATTAACCCTGTGATGTGGAGACCAACAATAAAGAAAAGTCATGAAAAGTAACTTTTCACTTTTATCACATGATCCTTTAAAAATATCAGTCAGTGAGTTTTTTAAGTCCACAACGTAAAATAGAGAAACAGCAGCTAAAGAAGAATTAGGAACTCCTTGCACAACTGTTACCTTGTATGGTTGACTGCTATGAAGTAGAGTGAATATCATGGACGGAAATATCTCAAAAGATTTCTAAGTGTAAAACGGGTCAGAAAACGGGAGGTTTTCTCACCTTTTTTCAGAAAGGTAAGTAATGATAATGGACGGCACTCTGTGCAATACAGAGGCCATAATGTGATTCTCGCCAGTAGGGGGGGGTGAAGTCTCAGCTCGCCTGTGAGGCCGGCTGCTGAGCTCTAAGGGAGCCATTGTGTAGGTGCCCTGATCTCCCAATATACTGTGTACACATGTGTACAATGTGCACACAGTGCACTGGGAGATCTGTCACCACCCCACCCCTCAGACATTGCCCCAGTTCCCCGACCGCTGCCTTGGTCAATTGGCCCCTCTGATTGTCACCCAAACATCGCCGCACCCCGATCGCAGCCCCAGCCAATTGCCCCCCACCCACGGTCACGGCCCCGGTCAAATGCACCCCCTCCAATCACGGCCCTGGCTGATTGTCCCCCCGATCGCCACCTGGCTGGGCAACCGCAACCCCTCCTTCCCATGGCCCTGCCCCCTCCAGCCATGCCTCCATTAGGCCACATCCCCTCAGACCCTGCCCCCTTGGCACTGCCCAATGCCCCAGGTGCACTGCCTTGCCCTGCTCCCGACCGCCCAGGGGGTTTCAATGGCCTCCAGTCCCACCAACAAGGCCATCACATCTGGTGTTCCTGTGGGTGGGGACCAGCTGTGATCCTCGCTGTTGAGGACCTCAAGGGGAACTAAGGTCCCTGAGCCTGAACGATCGCAACGCAGGCTCATTAATGAAATGCTAAACATGTCAGTCGTATTTAAATCAGCCTCGCGCCCCTCCCAGCATAAGGTTGATGTTGCTGGCAGAACAGGGCTGGAAAGCTCACGAGAGGAGAGAAATCGGGCGCAAACCCGATTTTTCACCTCTCGCCCTATCTTACCGGCTCACCGCACTGATCAACCCGTGTGGTGAGCCGGTAAGATCCCGTCCATTATCCGGACTCTTTCAAAAATTGGCAAGATAGATCTTTACTGAGCTACAATGCAGGAGAAATTCACAAGAAATATAATAACATCCCCCCCCCCCTCCCCACCACCATCCCCAAGAGTTCCTTTACTTCCAGTTATAATTCCCAAACCTGAGCACTTAACATCAATCCTTCGATTGGGAGAAAATGCACAGGAGTTCTTGTATATTTAGACTGTCTTCAGTTTCAGTAAGTACCCTTGTCCCCCCCATTCAATATCTGAGGCACATCCTGCAGGGCCCCCTGCATTCGGCTATGAAAGAGAAGTGGAAGAAAGCAAAGGAATTCACTTGCAGGTGGCGTTGGTAAGAGTAGACTCGATGTCTTTATGTTTGTTTATAGATCAACCACAAGAACTCAGCAGACTGGGAAAAAACATATTCTGGCTTTGCATCTTGTTTGTTCATTTTGCCTGTGTTCCATACTCACAACATGTGTTTAATGTTGCCCTTTAATTACAGATGTACAGTCATGTAAAATTAGTTGTATTTGTTTACCATTTCTGCTGTTTGCCAACCATGTGGGAGTCACTATCATCACAGGTCCCAGTTTAACAGCGGGCTGTGGTCCCAGCCATTCCAGTACGGTTAACTCACAACTCTAAATATAAACAAACATAACAGACTTTAGTTTTCCGGTAATGAAAGGCAGTGGGAGTCTTCATTTTCCTTTCCCACAGGTAGTGTGGGAGATGGAAAATTGACAGTAATAAACCAGAATGGCCTAAACTGAACCCACCACAGGAATAGGAGAGGCCTTATGAGAACATCAAAGTATCATCGCTCGAGAGACACAGACCCATCTTGACTTCACTACAATTATATTCTTGGAGCTTGAAAGTATGATTCATTATAAAACATAGTTTTTTATAACTAACTACAAAGATCAACTGCTGACAATTATTCATAAAATAAATCTGATTATTAAAATTTGCTTCCAAATCAGGCAGCAGTTTGCAAATTATTTGTTACATTATGGTGAGGGAACTTTTCTGATTTTCTTTTATCATGGTATTCCTGTCAAAACTCCATCACCATCACTGCCTCAATTTCCAAATACATAAATACTGGCCCTTCTTCACAAGATTGTGCTACTGACAAAATGTTTTGTGAAGAGTCACAATCTCAATTGAAGTCTTTCTTGAGGTTCGAGCTTGGGAATTTTGGAATCTCCTTTACCAGAAGAAGGAAGCCGGATGTGCATCCGTGAATCCTCTGCAGTGAGCTCCTGGTTGCGAATGGTTCCTGAGGGGACAAGATTCCACATGGAGATCAAGCATTTCCCCTTCGGAAAGACTCGGAAAGAACTAATTTGTCGTATGTTCTTTTCTAAGTAGAATCCTTCTGTTTGCTGTATACAAACTGGGATAACTTTGGAGTGTAGAAACTGGAGATGGAACAGAACTGAATTTCAGACTCGCTGTAGGCCATACTATGAATGGGGACCTCGTGATGAAGTAGCTAGTCTTCCAAACCTACAGGTAAAGGCATGGAAACTGCCAGTGATCGCAGGGCCATATCATGAGTCTTAACAGATACCAGGAACTTAACAGATACATTCAACCTCTCTAAAAGTAAATTCTGCCTAGAACGCATGTTTAGAAATTGACTTTTTAAATGGTTTCTCATTAGTAGTTGATGATTTTGTTGACCAGTTATAGATAGATGTTTCTGACAATGTTCCCTCTACCTATTTTTGTTCTTGCTATTGTGCACAGTCTACTCATTTCAGTGTGTGGATGATTTTTTTTGCGCAGCTTCACACACATTGTTACTTACAGAGGATGAGTTGTGTTGGTCTGCGCAGCAACCTCCATGTTGCATGAAGGGAACATTTTGCTGATCAGTAGGTTTGTTAGTGATTCCCAATGTGACAGCTCTCATTAATTTGTTGTGCAGGAGGAAGCACAAGAAGTAAATCTCCATATTTTTCCCTCAAGCTATTTTGATCCTTCTAATCCTTCTGATCCTTCTACAGGTTTTATTGCATGATGTGGAGTTGCCAGCTTTGGACTGGGATGTGCACAGTAAGTAGTCTCACAACACTAGGTTCAAGTCCATCGAGACTTGTCTGGTAGCACGAGCTGTCGGAGCATTGCCCCTTCATCAGGTGAGTGAAGAGTTCAGTTCACAAACAGGGCGTATATAGATACAAACTCAATTACAAGATAATGGTTGGAATGCCAGTCTTAAGAGGTAATCAAGTCTTTACAGGTACAGACAATATGAGTGGAGAGAGGGTTAAGCACAGGTTAAAGAGGTGTGAATTGTCTCCAGCCAGGACAGTTAGTGAGATTTTGCAAACCCAGGCAAGTCGTGGGGGTTACAGATAGTGTGACATGAACCCAAGATCCCGGTTGAGGCCGTCCTTATGTGTGCGGAACTTGGCTATCAGTTTCTGCTCAGCAATTCTGCATTGTCGTGTGTCATGAAGGCCGCCTTGGAGAACGCTTACCCGAAGATCAGAGGCTGAATGCCCTTGACTGCTGAAGTGTTCCCCAACAGGAAGAGAACACTCCTGCCTGGTGATTGTCGAGCGGTGTCCATTCATCCGTTGTCGTAGCGTCTGCATGGTCTCGCCAATGTACCAATGTTTTATTGCAGGCTGGGGCTTTCCCACAACCTGCTGTGGCAGGTTCTGCAAAGTCTTACTACATCCTTGGGTGGTATGGCCAGTAGAAATTCTGACAGATGCAGGCTTGGGTTTTTTGGACAGCAACATACCAGCCATCTGGATTTTGCCTGCTGGCCATAATATTTTCCCATGGTACCTCAGTTGCAGCACTGCCTGATGAATCACTGTCCACTTTTTGTTTGCAGGTTTGTGAGGGGGTCCCCACTTCCTCATCAGCACCTCATTGTTAATGTGATAGCATTCAGAGATTGCCTCTGTCTCAGCTTCATTTTGGGCAGCTTGAGCTAACTTTGTTACCAACCAGTTGACTTGCTGAGCTACAACCCAGGCAGGTTTATTTATTGCCTCCTTAGAGACACCTGAAAAAGTTGTTAGATAATCACTCAGTGGGCTCATCTCTCTGCAGTCTCCTCTGATGGAGTTTGGGCAGATTACCAATAAAAAAACAGACACATTCTCCTGGAGCTGTTC